>NC_056745.1:1096006744-1096276744 GCF_019279795.1 Protopterus annectens | reverse complement strand
AACTTACTTTTATGATTTTTATATTTTTTATGATTTTTATAATGTGGTATAGTTTATCAGTGTATTTTTTGTTTATATACTATATTTTTATATGCTACATTTTCTAAAATTTTAGATAACTACATGTTGTCATTAGGATCTGTAATAACTAAGCTCATACACATTCTTTTCTGAATGCTTTTCACTGTATGTTACAAGTGCTGATTGGCAATCGAATTTTAAAATTTGAAAAATACTGCTTGAGAACCTCAGAAGGTCTACAAAAAGGTTTTCCTCAAAGCAGTAACTGAAGTCCGCAAGCTTTCACATTAATACAATGCTTCCTCGTGTTATGCATACAAAATTAATGTCAAATATAGTGATCTGTTTATTTCACATCTGCCGGTCTTGCCTGCAGCAAAGGTTTTATACTTGCAATAGCATTTAGACCAGGGTGTTTATTAGCCTGTAGTAAGATAATCCAATAATATCCATTCAATTCAGTCTATTGAAGGCAAGACAAACTGATGTGAAATAACTGGATGAGAACTGCATTTCTTGTTTATATATGTTTTATGTATTTATTTACATTACCAGCACTGTTTCTTGAATATCAAATCACACACATGAAATGTTTGATATTCTTTTAAAGAAATGTGCTATGTCTGTCTGTCTGATTGTAGCCTAATAATGATTATTTAAGTTCTGGTTTTCATTTGGTATTTGTATCTTAAGAAACAGTTGCATTAATGTGAAGTATTATGGATTTTAACTTTTGCTTTATATTTAACTTTTTTGTGATCCTTCTGTGGTTTCTGAGTTAGCTTTTTGCTAATTTTGGACTGATTTGATTTATCTGTAGTACAGTTTCCCTTGTCTGAGCTTTATGCTATGTGCTTTCTGGTGTTTGCCTACTACAGGTATACTGTCTGAAAGATATATATGTTCAGGGAAACGAAGAGTGAAGGACAATGCAGGGTATATAAGTGGATATTGCTATGTACTTTACAACCTCACCTTCTATGACACAAGACCTGCATTAGTTGCTCACAGGGAAGATAGCCACTCCTAAGGAAGAAATCAGTCAACAAAAGGACACAGAAGGTGAATAAACCCAAATATGATTTATTTCCATTGCCTTTTCCTCAAAGGTGTCCTATCATGTCAACTACTTATACAGCTGCCATTTATTTATATAAGGATTTAATTACCAGGAATTCACAAATGTAGCACACATTGTGGCTTATCCACATCTGTGAAATAGCATGATTTATACAAACAAATAGCTCTACTGTCAGACTGAACACATTTAGACTCTACTCAAATATACAGTACTGAAGGTTATTTTTGAATGCTGTGCTGTCCCATACAGAACATGTGCATTTGTCTTTACTGAACAAAAATATCATCAGGTAACTTTTTCCCCAATTTAGAATCTGCCCACAGTGAAGGTCTGTATGATATACAACTGTGTTAACTTGTGGTAACAATCACTACAGAGGATTCTGATGAGGAATAAAGCAGTTTGCCCTTTGTCTCTCATATGTCACTGATTTTGTTTTTGCCAGACTTTTGGTGCTGTGCCTCATGCAGGACAAGTCACTTACATCTTCTAGAGCTGGCGCATTATGTGACACAACTGGACTAGTTTTGTAGAGGTGGCTTCACTAATTCTAGGCAGAGACATTCCCTTTGACTTGGACATCCCAATTATGCAGTACAAAATTAAGTAATTTCTCCAGCAGTAATGAACATATAATTATTATGTAGGACTCCAGCAAAATCAAGGTGTGGCTCTTAAAATGCAAAATTGCTCCTTACAGACCAGGATATCATTTATTTTTGCTTTGACTGCTATGGGTGTGGAGTTGGCATTTAAACAATCTGTAAAATAGGATGAGGCAGTAAAGATCTGTAAATCTTTATTTGACTCTTATGTACAGTCACAGTCATTTAAAGTAAGCAGGAGGGAATGTAATAATTTGTACATATTTTTAGGAAACTTTTCACAAGTGACCAGAAGTGTTCAGTGGATGATACCTGTCTGTGATACATTTTTCTATTGTTATTGCTTTTGGGCTCTTCTGCCAAAATACACAAGCAAGCTGTATGGCAATACAATACGTCATTAAGTATTTTTTGTTGGGCTAACTAGTCAATGTATTTGTATTCATAAAATTGTGCCTAGACCTATTAATGTACAGAAAAACTAACCTGTGTTCCAGCATTCTTTATGGTATTTTATTCTAAGACTAAGGTGCTGGGCAGTAGCTAAACCCTGAGTATAAAGTCAAAGGTAGTTTAGGCAGGAGTGTGATGCTGACATATGCTTCTGCAGGGAAACACTCCACACATGCACTACCCATCTCTTGCCTCAAGAGAGGAAGCAAGTAGGTAAAGCCTGTTAATTCTTCTCTCACACTCAACAGCCCCACCAATGCCAAGCTTGTTAACTGAACTGCTCGGATCTTTGTCAAGACATTTATCTGTCTATGCCATGCTATTAGCACAGTACCTTCCCCAACAGTTAGACTGTGGAAACAGGAAAACCATCATCCAAATTTTAAACCAAACAGGAAGGACTGCCTTGGATTATTTTGAGTAGAGACAGAGAGGGAGAGAGAAAGAAAACAACTAGTTGGAGAAATGCTGCCTTACCCTCGGACTGTGTAGGTGGATTGTGCTTCTGGACAGGGCTAAAACTGCATTCTACTTTCCAGGGGAAGTTATGCAAATACTTTTGGATTCTGAGTCAGAGGTCAACAGATGAAATTTAGTATATTCATTCAGTTACTCATAGAGACTGGTTCAAGTAAGATGTACCAGTATTCATACTATCTGTCTGTTTAAACACATTTATTTATTATTTTCCTTGTGGAAGTTTAAAGCTTCTTGTATATTTGATTTAATCAAGTACAATGTTTAACTGTATTTATTTTGAGTAAGGTTTTTTTTGTCATTTAGAAATACTGTGTCTGCTGACTGTATTACTAGTAACATAAGAGTATGTTCATTGGAATGGTGGTGTTGAAAGCCCAAATAGGATTTGTTGGCTTTTGTCTTTCAAGGAGTTACTGCTAAAGCTATTGATTTTATACAAATATTTAAGGGCTGGCTTATTTTAAGGATAAACAGTATGTGTGTGTGTGTGTGTGTGTGTGTGTGTGTGTGTGTGTGTGTGTGTGTGTGTGTGTGTGTGTGTGTGTGTGTGTTTTAAACAAGAAACATCTTTATTAAATTACCATGTATGACATAGGCCATGTTACATTTATATAAATGAAAATAAGCCATAGACACAATCTCACTTGCAAACATTATATATTTCAAACCGTGCCGACACAACTGTAGCTGCAAACATTATACATCACTTTTAACATATCCAGTCATTGTTAGTCAACCATTAAATAGCTCATTCAGATCCTGCCTTCTTTTAAACCTCTTTCCTCCTCTACATGTATTGATCCCGCATTTCCCATTTTTCCTATGTAATGTTCTCCTACCCTTTTTTAAAGATCCCAGTTCCTGTTGTTTTATCTCTGTTACTATCTTTGCTACTTCTAGTAAAGTTGGTTTAGACATTGGGCCGGATTCACGAAGGCTTGCATGGAGTCTAAGAGTAGAGTAAGACTCCAGACAGCCAATATGTCTGCCGAGCGATCCAGGAACAGCTGGCAGGGGCGTGCATGAGAGCTCCTAAAATGACTCTTGCACGGACAGTGTTAGGTTATTCAAATTACATCATTTGCTGCTGAAAGCTATGCAAATGAGGTAAATTTGCGATCCAGGAAACACTAACCTGTCCGAGTAAGAGCAGTGTTATTTGCAGAAATGTACTCCGTTGGTAACTGAGTACCGTTCTGTAAATAGCAAAACGGAGCTATGACAGCTCCAAATAAAGGATGCATCCAGTTGAGGAAGCATGCCAATGGCCAAATATAAGGCCATTGGCATTTTTATGTGTTGCAAAATAACCCCCCCCCGATCTCCGATGTTTAAGCGTAGCGCAGCACCGCGCAAATGTGCGGCACTCTAAAAACCAGAAAAAAAAAATAAAAGCCAAAAATAGGCATTTTATTGAAAATAACCATCTGCCATGCAGGTGAATGGCAGGCTGAAGACAACATGGCTACTGAGTAGTGGTTGCTAAGGGGGCTGCTCAGTCTGAGAGATGTAACCAAGCATTAGTAGGCAATCCTATGCAAATGAGTATAAGGATAGTGAATCCCAATTTTCCCTGCCATGTGAACCATGTCCCTAGAGTGTAAGAGTAGGATTAGGGGAGTAACAGAATAGAAGATAGGTGACATCATGAGGGGGTATGTATCAAAGACTCTAAGCTTATTGGAGCAGAGTGGCATGTGTTTGCTGTGAGTTACTCAGGACTGGAAGAGGCGTGTCTACAGTTGTCTGAACTGAAACCCAGAAACCGAAGGTGTACGCCGTGGCTATCACTAAAGTTTCTTGCAAAGATGCTTACACTGTGTGTGCATGTGTGCATGCCTGTAAACCCATCTAAGCCTGTGTGCATGCCTGTAAACCTGTCTGAGCCTGTGTGCATGCCTGTAAACCCGTCTAAGCCTGTGTGCGCATGTGTACACCTGTGTAAACCTGTGTAAGGCTGTCTAAGCCTATGTGCATGGATATGCACCCACCTCAGCCTGTGTAAGCCTGTGTAAGGCTGTGTGAGCGTGTGCGTGTGTTTGTGCTTGTGTGCGCGGCACTGCCCCCTGACGAAACAGAAAGGGAAAAGGAAGGAAAATAGTAGTAGGAAGTTAACCAAAGAGAACTAGCAGAGCTGCCAGGTGAAATCAACCAGAATCAGCCAATTACACAGTAAGTACACTAGCCCAGCCCAGCACTTAAAACTGTGCAAACAACATTCCCCCATGTTTTACTCAGAAACACTGCAACACTGCAGTATACAAAGATAAATGAAAACTTAAAAAGCTTAACTGAGACAAAAAATGTTAGGGGCTGCCAATGCTATTATAAGGCACCATGTGCAAGATGCTGAGGGTGGTGCCATTGCGAATGCTGCTGAGCAACCCACAGTGAGGAGACGGAGAAGAGTGTACAGACCCAGGGTAACCTACCAGGGGCTACATGAGCTGGAGATAGTGGAGTGCTATAGAGTGGACAGAGAGCTCCTGCAGCAAATTGTTGAGCTGTGCAGGCCACGCCTCACGCACAGAACCAACAGAGGGGACTCCATCCTAGTGGAAACCAAGGTATGTGTTGGCCTAAGAATACTAACAACAGGTACCTTCCAGAGACCAACTGGTGATATGATGGGGATTTCACAGGCATCAGCATTTAGGGTACTGCACCAGTTCCTGGATGCCATGTCAGCACATGGTGATCATGTATATTTCCCCAATTCCCATGAGGTATTGGCCAGCAATATGAGTCTCTTCCACCAAATAGCGGAATACCCTGAGGTAGTGGGTGCAATTGACTGCATGCACATACACATCAAAGCACCAGCCGGTGAGCGGGGAAGGGCCTACATGAACCGTAAGGGCTTCCACTCCATCAACTGCCAGGTTGTGTGCGATGCCCAGGGAATAATACTGAATGTGTGTGCTGGCTGCCCTGGAAACTACCACAATTCCCATATCTGGTATCTGATGCAGCTGTACCAGACATTTGCCAATGGGGACATCCCTGACGGTCACCTAGTGGAGGATGCTGGATACGCACTGGAGCCTTGGCTGATGACACCCATCAGAAATGCAAACACACTTGAACAAGAACTCCATAATGAGGCACACGCACAAACACGAAATGTAATCGAGTGTGTATTTGGGATGCTCAAGTCATGGTTCTGGTGCCTGGACACATCTGTTGGAGCCTTGCAGTACTCACCAACTACATGTACCCAAATTGTCATGGTATGTGCCATGCTACACAATATGATCCTGTGAAAACAGCTGCAGCAGGGACAGCATGGGGCAGGGCCAAACAGCCCCCCACCATTGGCAAGGCCTGCACAGGCACAGCGTGACTCGGAGGAGGAACAACCTGAGCCTGCCCCAGTAGGCAGAAGGAGGCGTGCCCAGTATGCCTTGGCCTTGGCAAAGAGGCAATGCATAGCACATACACTGGCTCAGTAGGATCCCTGGAAATGATACCTCTCTCTGACTTGCACATAAAATAAAAGGGATGCCTAACTTGACACTACCTGTTTCCAAACATGTACAGGGAGTGTAGTATGTGCATCTGACATAGGCAGCCCTGCAGCACCACCTGAGGCATGATTGCCATGTTTTAAGCAATATAAAGCAGTGCTAAGCAGCATTCACCAATATTTAGTATATGTAAACAAAATTGCTTGTGTTAACTAGCGCAATGTTGTGCAACGTTGATCAATGTTGGGCAAGGTCGGGCAAAGTCGTGCAAAGTTGAGCAAAGTAAGGTAAACATGCTCATATTTGCTTTACTGTTCCTTAAGCAGTCTGGTCTGCCCAGCATGAAAATAAAAAGCAGTGACAGGGCTCGAACCCAGGATACTGTGCACTATAGTCACAGTATTGAACCACCAAGCCATGATAGCATTTCAGTGGCACAGACACAGCAGGACAATTGTATACTAATGCAAACACAAAGCAATGCTGTATCATGCCCCTAAAGAGGCATATGGGTAACCTCCCCCACAGGCCTATGCAGACAGAGAACATCAGGCTAGGCGTGTGATGTGGGTTGTGTAGGCTATGAAGTCGCAATCTAATATACGTGACATTGGACGCTAGGATCTGTAGCACAGTACTATGCCTCAAGCCAGTATGATAGGCAACAGTACAGACTGAAATGGTGTACCATACATAGCAGTGCAGGCATAGCAAATGTGTATAAGTGTCAGGTGAAACCCTCATCATATGTACACCCACAGTAACAATCAGGTGTGTCCCCAGGTAGAAATGTACAAAGAATAGCTGTCCCCCCTGTATGTAGAAATGTTAAGTCTATGCAAAGTGTCTCATGGAAGCCCTACAGGCACATCATGATCCCTGTTGATTTATGACACAAAGGTGAGCCCTGCTGTAAAAATACAACTTGATTTTCCATACACATATAGTATAAATGTCTATACCGGGCGTACTCACACACTCCAACAAATGTAGTGGATTTCATTCAGCATCACACTGAAAGGTCATACTGGGCATGCCCACACACTTTAATAAATGAAGCAAATGTCAGGCAACAACATACTGAAAGGTCATACTGGGCATGCTCACACACACAGGCTAAATACGGATGTGATAATAAGGGATCTATGGACAAATGTGGATAGTCATCTCTACTACCAGAAACACATTCACAAAGTGGTCAGAAAATCATGCTATGTGTTCACACAAACTGCCAAGGTCTGTGCATGTAGGTCAAAGGAGGTTCCCACTACTCAGCAGTCATCAGACCCATCAGAGAGTACCACAACACACTTGCGATGAATCTGACTAGGCATGTTCAGCAGCCAGAAAGACCACTGAAGTACCTTAACAAGAGGATTACTGGCCTCAGATAGTTGCCCCATGCAACAAGACTGAATGTAACCCAATCTGTACTCTGCTGCATACTGTCTATTCAGGAGATGTCTGCCCAACAGACAGCTCAATGGCACTAAATATACAGACCCAACTGATATTGCCAACATCCTGGCAGATAGGATCAGTGTTAACTTTACCCCCCCCCCTCTCACCCATGAAAGAGCACATCTCTATAATGGAAGACTGCAAAGTTGCTGTCATCATGGCTGCACAGGCAAATAACACTCTCCAAAGCCAGTATCACAGCAGCCATGGGAACAGATAACTTCCCAGGCTGTGCAGTATCTACTTCCCTGAAGTAAACTCTAACATGGAAGGTCTGTGGCTACTGAAGTTTCCAGAGGACTGCAAACTAGGAGCCATAATTGTAAACACTAAAGATGTGGACATCCTACAAAAGGGCCTCACTGAGACAGATGGCTGTTGTCAAAGCCATGGGCTCTAACTCAATGCCAAAAGGTGCATTGTCATCCCCTTTGTTAAAAACTCTGTAGCCAAGAACTACAACATAGGTGGTAGTATACTTCACACTGAAAGTGTGACAAGATACCTTGGGTCACAGGTGGACAGTGGACACAACTGTGATAATCACATTCCCACAGTAGTCAGGAAACCCTCCTATGTGGCACACCTCATCACAAAAGGTGTCTCATGCAGAACAGAAGAGGACATTATTCCCCTCTACTCATCACTCACTAGAACTATAATAGAGTACACCACTTTTGTTATGTACCTCACAAGACAACTACAACAACTGGAAAGCCTGCAGCAATACCTCACAAAGAGCATTAGCGGCCTGAAATACATGCCATACACAGACCATATCAAAATGCTCCAGCCGTACTCCCTCACATATTGCCTACTCAGAGGTGATCTCTGCCTAACATACAAAGCTATGTCAAACACGGAGATGTTGGACATGCTCCACGTAAAACACTCACAATCCCTCTGACCTTTGGACACAAAACCACGAGTGAAATACAAAAGGAAGGGGTGTACCCATTTACCTTATGGATACCCACACCTTCAGGTTAGTGGCACAGCATGAGGCCTTGGAGACCATGCAAGTGCAACTAACATTGGGCAAAGCTGCTCATCAGATTGTAGCCTGCTACAGATCATGTACCTTGTCTCAGGAACCTCACTCAGTATTCCTGAGAACAGTGGAAAATATAAAGGTCCTATCAAACACCATTATATGAGGAGATTACAACTACCCAAACACTGAGTGGGAGAATTATTCGTGTACAACGTCCTTTGCCCAATGTTTCCTAGAGTTTAAAAACCCTAACACCCTGGAACAGCTGGTCACCATGCCCACTAGAGGTGAGAACATACTGGACATGACCATCACCAACATTGGGTACCAGTGTTCCACAATAGAGATAAACCCCTCGCTGGTAATATCAGATCATAACGTAATCACACTGGACATCCACATCCCGCCCCCCCCCACCCAGTCAATGAAACCACTGTGAAGACATTTTCAAAAGCAAACTGCACACTTCCCAAGACCAAAGTGGAACGTTCCAAAGACCTCTTGCTATAGGATAATGGTATGCAATCTGCCGAATCATTTACAAGTGCATCCTATGAGCATCTACAGGGATGCATGGAACGAGACATCACAAATAAAACCAAGATGCATTCCTCCAAAAATAAGACAACAATCAGGTGGTTGTTGCCCATAAATAAGCTAGACAACAGAAGGAGGAAACGAACACATGATAGAGCCAACTTCACTAAAGGAAAGGCATCACTGATCATTATTAGGAAGAAACAATGATCACTCATAAAATAATCCAAGGACAGTTTCTAAAGACAAATAGCCAAGGAATGTAAGAATAACAACCACAAAGCCTTCAGTAGCTATACCAGACATGTAGGTGTCAACTTCCAAATATGCTGTCAGCTACTGAAAAATGGAAAGAAATATACTGAACCAACTTTCATTGCCCACATCCAGGGGGAAAGGTTCAGTGTAAACACCCTCCATCATCCCCAAATGGACTTGTGTCCATCACAGAAGGATGCAGAGCCCCAGACATCATGGACATGCAGGTAAAGACAGCCCTCTCCAAAGCTAAGAACACAGAAACAATGGGACTGGATGGTGTCCCAGGCTGCGTCTCACGCTAGGCCCAAAAAGAACTACACCCTCACCTACATTCACTGTCCAGACTCAAGCATACCACAGGCTATGTACCCAAAGAATGGCATACACTAACAGTCATCCAGCTCCACAAAGGGGGTGCCACAACAGAACCTGGAAACCATTGCCCTATATGTCTACTCAGCCTGGTCTACAAAGCTTTTGAGCAAATTGTCATGGAACCCATAAACAGAGACATTGGAGATCTCCAGACACTGGACTCTACACAACTTTGCCTTGTTAAAGGCAGATCCTGGCTCCTAAACCTAGTTGACTTATTTCAAACAGTTACCAAGGACATAGATGGAGGTGAAAGTAGTCCACACAGCCCACCTGGACCTCACTAAGGACTTTCTACACCATTCCCCACTCTATCATCATGGACAAGTGTACCAGCTTGAACATTAACAGCTATGTCACAGGATGGGTGGCCAAGTGGCTCACAGAGCAAACACACATGTTCAGAGTTGTGGGTGCCATATCCGACTCTAAGCCAGTCACAAATGGCATCCCACAGGTCTTGGTCCTGGGAACCCACCTGTTCAGTAGATACTGCTCAGAGGTACAGGCAAATACGGGAGGTGTATGGCTGAACAGGTTTGCAGATGACTGCTAACTGAGGTCCATAATTGACTCTACGGCTGACACAGACATCCTCCAGAAGTGTCTTACAGAGGCTGATACCTGGTGTCAAAACAATGCCCTCAAGCTGAATGCCAAAGAATGCATAGTCATCCCCTTTGGGTAAAACAATGTGCACACAAATTACCACATAGGTGGTAATCCAGCATGTACAGAGAAAGTCATTATGGCCCTGGGGACACAGGTAGATAGTAAACTCCCCTTTGATGATCACATGGCCAAAGTGTTTAGACATTCCTTCTATGTAGCCCACCTAATGTCACCTATTGTAACCCACTTTGTATAGTCTGATGATGTCACCATCCTACAAATATACCTGTGGAAAGGAGAACTCACAGTAATGTGCATAGCACGTCATGTAAATGCGTACTCCTGTAGTATAATAAAGTAGTTAGGTAGGGGTTTGAATCCTGCACTTGACAAGTGTGTGTGTGTGTGTGTGTGTGTGTGTGTGTGTGTGTGTGTGTGTGTGTGTGTGTGTGTGTGTGGTCTCCTTGGGAAGGAGCAACCTTTTTGGAGAGTAGTAAAACACCTTAAAAGTTGTATACTAATCTTTGTCAAGTCTGATGATGTCACCATCCTACAAATATACCTGTAGAAAGGAGAACTCACAGTGATATGCATGCGTACTCCTGTAGTATCATAAAGTAGTTAGGTAGGGGTTTTAATACTGCACTTGACAAGTGTGTGTGTGTGTGTGTGTGTGTGTGTGTGTGTGTGTGTGTGTTTGTGTGGTCTCTTTGGGAAGGAGCAACCTTTTTGGAGAGTAGTAAAACACCTTAAAAGTTGTATACTAATCTTTGTCAAGTCTGATGATGTCACCATCCTACAAATATACCTGTGGAAAGGAGAACTCACAGTAATGTGCATAGTGCGTTGTGTAAATGTGTACTCCTGTAGTATCATAAAGTAGTTAGGTAGGGGTTTGAATCCTGCACTTGGTGAGTGTGTGTGCTCTATGTGTCTGACACTGTTGGTCAATGTGTTGTGCGTTTTGCTTTTACTACTGTATGACATATCAGTATGCATTGCACATGTGAGGTAGCTGTGTGGCAAATACATATACGTACATGTTACCTCAATTATTGTATGTGTGGGAACCCTGCTTTCTCCAAGAACACAGCTGTCATCTTTGCCAGACTGTGCTGCTGCTTCCCAGACCTTAGGTCACATCTGTATGCTTGTGACAAGGCCAGCCACTGCAGTGATCCCTGGCCTAGGTCATCCGTGTCACACACACTCATTACGGTTTCTATTGAATTGTTTGTGTGAGGGTTTATGGCCGAGGTATATGTCAGACCTGTTCAAATGCAGCAAAGTCTTTCAATGATGACTATTCATTATAGATGTACAACAACCTTTGTGGATATGCATGCAGACCCCTTATTGCTTATGTGATCCACCGAGGGATTTCAAAATACCTTAGGAAATGTGATTATCAAAGGAGAGATGATGTAACACTAGGGTGCATGTACACATCGGTATCTGTTCATCATGTTGGTGGCTACTACCTATGTGGTACTGTGGGGATACTATGTCCCGTAAAGGTGGATGACTATGCTTAGTTTGGCGTATAGCTTTACAGCATGGGTTTGACAACAGGTATCTGTATGATACCCTTGTAGAGGATGTGTGTGTCATCTGGAGAATGCATTATAGGCCACAGTATGTATTACCAGATGTGGACAGACATATCCCTACTGTGATTGCTTGTACCTAAGAGAGCTATATGCCAAACAGGAGTGGTCTCAGTAATGGGTGCAGGTGAATGCCACTGGTTACTGGCATAGTATAGTACCTGAAGGATCCAAATGTTGCTGTGTGTCCTACATCTGTGTGTCAGTTGTGAAGACATCATCTAACGACTGGTTATGGTCAGGCTGTTGAAGTTTATTTATTTATTTATTTTATTTATTTTACATTTGTTAACCGGGCTAGTCCAACTGGATACATGTCCATTTTCAGTGGAGGCCCGGGGAGAAAAGCTCCTCTACAGTACTACTATAGTAAGACTAAAACAAAAACTTTATCAGAATATATCAACATATACAACTAATATCTAATAACATATACTTTAAACCTTCTGTTAGAATTAAGAACATTTGAGTACAAATATGAGGTACAGTAAGGAGTCTCTCTATTACTTAGAAAAGTGTACAATATGACAGTACAGATAAAGTACCTAGTTAGTCTAATACATCTTTAAAAGAAGATGGAAAGTAGAGATTTAGTTCCTTTATTAGAAGTGAGGTAATAGAAACAGCTTTGTAGAGAGTTATGTAGAGAGTTAGATATACGAGATAAAGAGAGTGTGGAAAAAATCTCATAGCAGGAGGTATGAAAGGTTAGTCTGGGTTATTGCAAGAGCAAAGCCAGTGGTTGGAAAAGAAATGTTTAAGTTTAGTTTTAAATAGTGGGATTGATGTTTGAGTGGTGAGGTATTCAGGTAGTTGATTCCATAGTTTCCCAACTGAGTTTGAGAATGTGGAGTCACCTGCTGAGTTCTTAGAAAGAGAAGTATGAATCAGTATTTTGTTGGAGGAGCGCAGGTTCTTCAGATTGCTATAGGGTTTTATGAGGGTGGAGAGCATTGGGGTATTGTCTGGGTGGTAAAGAGCTTTATGGGCAATTGTAAGTTGGTTAAAATGTATAAGGTTAGGTAATTCTAGCCACCCTAGTTTTTTAAGGTTAGAACAATGGTGAGTCCTATATGGAGATGCTGTAGCAAATCTGGCAATATTATTATAAGACGTAGTTAGTTTGGTAAGACTATATTTAGAAAGGTTTGTATAGATTGGGGAGGCATATAAAGGAAGAGATTAAGTGGGTTCTAGCTATAGTGGTTCTGGCTTCAGGAGTAAGGAAAGATTTAATTCTATACAGAGAGCCTAGTTTTCTGTTAGTTGATTTTATTGTAGAGTCAATGTGTGTGTCAAATTTGAGTTGGTTGTCAATTGTAATGCCTAGTAGTTTGGTGTTATTGTCTGGGAGATAAGGATGCCATTGTTGGCTGTGAGAGAGAAATTAATGGAGGGAGACAAGATGGTGGGTGTAAAAATCAGGAGTTTGGTTTTCTTTGGGTTAAGGAGGAGACAGTGGTTGGAGAACCATTGCTCTATGGTAGTGAAGGTATTTTGTGTAAGGGAATAAAGTTCTGACTGTGTTGGGGCTGAGCAGATAATGGTTGTATCATCAGCATATTGAATGCAAGTTGATAGAGGAGTAGCTAGGTAAAGATCATTTATAAAGATGGAAAATAGTAGAGGGCCTAAGATAGAGCCCTGAGGAACTCCTACAGAGGTGGGAAGAAGATCAGAGAGATGGTTATGCCAGAGTACTGCCTGTTTGCGGTTATTCAGATAGGATGTGAACCAATTTAAGGCTGTATTGTCAAAAGAGAGGGACTTTAGCGATGGAGGAGAAGGTTGTGGTTGACCATATCAAAGGCTTTGGATAGGTCACGAAGAAACTGAAGAGGGTATGTTATTATTGCGGTTATTATTTATTGAGTCGATAAAGGAAAGTAAGGCTGTAGTAGTGCTATGGAAAGGCGAAAACCATGTTGGCACTTAGCTAGGAGGTTATTATTTAGCAGGTGATTTAGTACCTGTTTGTGGATGCATTTCTCCATTATTTTTGCAAGTGGTGATAATAATGCTATTGGAAAAAGTTAGAATACTCAGTAGAGTCACCACCTTTGAATAGTGGGATAATATAAGAGATTTTCCATAATGATGGAATTGTGCTTTCTTTTATGGTCCTGTTAATCAATATGGAGATGGGGTAAGCTATGGCTTTTGCACCAATTTTAAGGAATTCTGCTGGTAACTTGTCGGCTGAGGGAGTTGTAGGTTTTAATTTTTGAAGTAAGGATGATATATATGTGGTGGGTATGGGTTTGAGGTGGAATGGGGGGGGAGTGGGACCTTGGTTAAGCAGTTTAGAGGTATCAGGGCTTTGTTGGTTAGCTAGCTTTAGAATGGCAGAGGTAAAGAAAGTATTAAAGGCATTAGCCGTTTGTAATGGGCAGTCGGGGTTTGAATCAATAGGATTTGGTGTGGCAACTTTTCCTGGTGATAGCAGAGTATTAATGGCGGTCCAGAATTTATGTGGTTGGTGTAGGGATGTTTGTTGTATCTGAGTATAAAAGTTCTTCTTGTCTTGTAGAATGGCTTTTTTTGTTAAATTTCTTTGTTCTCTGAAAATAAGATCAGTTGTATTTTTAGAGTGCATTTTATCCAGGCTTTGTTTCTACTAAGGATTAGGTTCCTGGTGGCATTAGAAAGCCATTGGGCTGTTTTAGATTTAATTCTTATAGAACGCATTGGGCGTGATGTTCTAGTATTGTCAGAAAAGTATGATTGTAGTAGTTCACCCTTTTGTCTGTAGGCAGAGACTTAAGTGATGACCTATTAACTTGAATAAGTTCATTTTGAAACAGAATGGGATCTAGGAATTTTTGCTACGGGATGTTATGACTTGTGTGGGGATGGTTAAACTTGTTTTATGCCTGATGATATATGTTAGAGAGTGGTCGCTGAAGTCATCTGGGAGAGTCCCTGTTGTATACTTTAGCTGGGGACTGTTTATAAGTATCCAGTCAAGTATACTTTGTTTGTTATTTTGTTTGTTTGTTCTTGTTGGGGAGTTAATGGTTTGAGTAAAGCCATGTAGGTTAATAAGAGTGGGTGGATTGGTGTATTGACATAAATTCCAGTCAATATTAAAATCTCCTAAAGAATAGTTTCTTGAGGAGATTTAGTGAAAACCAATTTAATAGGTCTTCTAAAATAGTGGGATTTTTCCTGGGGAAGATAGGTGCAGATAATGTTAACTGTTTTGTGAGGTTGAGCTGAAGTTTGGAAATAATTATTTCTACATTATTATCAGATGGAAGAGTATGATTTTATTTGCTTATTTGCAGTCGGTTTTATACAGAATTGCTACCCCACCACCTTTTTTGTTTAAGCGGTCTTGCCTGAGTATGTTATAGCCAGGGGGGGTGATTTCATTATCTTTAATTGTAGGTTTGAGCCAAGTTTCGTTAGGCAGAGTATATCAAACTGTTGGACATCTAGGAGGGCATGGATATGTGGTATTTTGTTACAGATGCTATATATTTAATTGAGCAATTGAGAGTGATTTGGGGCATTTGGTAGATGGTGTTGGTCTTGTAAATAGTTGGTGGCTTTTAGAGAATGGTAGGGGTGAGTTAGGGCCAGGGTTGGGGTGGATATCACCATGTATTAATGAGCAGATTAATATAGGGTTGTAAGATTGAGAAATTTTGTGGTAGTAATAAAAATGTTTTTTAAGGCTATGAGTGGGATATTTGATGTGAGAAAGTCGGTGATATTTAGCTTGGAGGTAGGAAGTTTTGTGGATGGTGTTGAGATAGGTAATTGTTAGAGCTAGGGGGGATATTTGGGTTACTTTGTGTGGAATTGTTAAAGTATAAGGAAGGGCTTGTTCATAAGAGGTGGAGAAATAAGTAGAGATGATGATGGTTAGGAAGGATATAAGTAGCAAAGGTTGGCATTGGTTAGACATGTTTAGAGAATGTATAACTGAAATAGAGTGGGAAGATAGTGTGAAGAGTGGGAAGGAGAAGATAAGTGGAGAAGGGAGGGCTGGTTTTAGAAGGTAGGGTAGGCAGGTAGGTGAAGTGGGGAGGGCTAGGTCTAGAAGGGGTGGGGATAGATTAAGAGGGTGTGTCTATGAGGGTATAAAGGTAGAGGTGCTAGGGCGGGTGGGATTTGGGGCAGGGAGGGGCGGAGTGAGCCATAAGAGGTGAACGGAGCGGGTAGAAACAACTGAAGGAGATAGGAAAGTAGACAATCAGTAAAGGAAGGTGAGTATGGAAGATAGTTGTGAGATTGAAGGAATACAGACTAGGTACACTAGAGAAAGATAGTAGATTGGAGGAAGGCAGTATAAGAGTATAAGCAGAGTATAGAATGGAGAAGGAGCAGGTCCAAGTATAGAAGTAACAAAAAGGCAAGTATGGGGATAAGAACAGAACGATATGAAGGGAGATAGGCAGTAGGTCAGGTAGGATAAGGCAGATGGTGAGTGTGGAAATAGTAAAGGAGAAGCAGAGGTAGAGAAACAAAGCTAAGAAAAAGCAGAAGAGGAGAGTGCCACCTAGCAGATAGCACAGGTGCAGTAGAGGGAGAGTCGCCATACTGAAGGTAAATAGAGAAAGTACAAAGGACTGAGAACGGTGAGCAGGGAAAAGGAGTTGGGGCAAAGGGGTAGTGGAGAGACTAAGAATGTAAGCTACTGGCTGCTAGCAACACAGGCTCAGGCAAACTAAAGACCTTGGTCAGAGTATCAGACAGGAAGCCTTTCACAGCAAAGGGACAATGCCCATAACCTACTTTATTTTTCTTGATAGAGGGTACAAGGTAAGACCAGCTCTTTCAGTCACAGGAGGAAAGGATAGGTTCTTGACACACCAAAAGGAATTTGGCGGGGGCAGTAGTCTGTAGAGTAGAGCTAGGTCTTTATTTTTCTTGATAGAGGGTACAAGGTAAGACCAGCTCTTTCAGTCACAGGAGGAAAGGATAGGTTCTTGACACACCAAAAGGAATTTGGCGGGGCAGGAGTCTGTAGAGTAGAGCTAGGTCTTTATTTTTCTTGATAGAGGGTACAAGGTAAGATCAGCTCTTTCAGTCACAGGAGGAAAGGATAGGTTCTTGACACACCAAAAGGAATTTGGCGGGGGCAGGAGTCTGTAGAGTAGAGCTAGGTCTTTATTTTTCTTGATAGAGGGTACAAGGTAAGACCAGCTCTTTCAGTCACAGGAGGAAAGGATAGGTTCTTGACACACCAAAAGGAATTTGGCGGGGGCAGGAGTCTGTAGAGTAGAGCTAGGTCTTTATTTTTCTTGATAGAGGGTACAAGGTAAGACCAGCTCTTTCAGTCACAGGAGGAAAGGATAGGTTCTTGACACACCAAAAGGAATTTGGCGGGGCAGGAGTCTGTAGAGTAGAGCTAGGTCTTTATTTTTCTTGATAGAGGGTACAAGGTAAGACCAGCTCTTTCAGTCACAGGAGGAAAGGATAGGTTCTTGACACACCAAAAGGAATTTGGCGGGGGCAGGAGTCTGTAGAGTAGAGCTAGGTCTTTATTTTTCTTGATAGAGGATACAAGTTATGTATACTACCAGAATGCACAACAATGACAGATAGTAACAGTATCACCCACAGCACAGTGTCAAACCATGTCATACACACATGTGTAGTCATGCTCTGAAATGTGTGTAGTACAATGCATACTGTCCACCAATAGAAACTATGGAGTGTTACTGTGTAATACAGGGCATGTCACCCTGCCCATGTGTCCACTATGCACGTACATGCAGACAGTGCACCTCCACCATGTTCACAAATCTACACCTGCAAATCTGTGCTACACACATCCCACACATACTGTCCACTCTCTAACACATGCTGCCAATACTACACACATCAGCCAAGTGGCACGTGGGTGGACAATACACTATTGGAACTAACACTGGTGTAAACAATACTACAATAACAATCATAGCTTTAATGCATCATGCCTGCTCAGCTACACCTTCAAGTATATCATTACACTCTACTGCTGACAACATGCTAACATTGCTGTACTGCTATAAAGTCACCCTGTGCATCAGCACCATGGTAGCCTGTTCCTGCATCAATGTTACAGATGACAGGAGGTGGCACAGGTTTCATCATATGCACAGGGTGTGTTGTTGGTTTGCCAGAGGCCTACAGTGAGCCATCCAATCGACATGTGTGTGTGTGTGTGTGTGTGTGGGGGGGGGCAAGAGTACTGCTATGGGCCAATGTTGATGTAATGTGTGCGGGTATGTGTTAGCCCTAGGTGTCTGGATTATGTGTGTGTGTGTGTCTGCATGCACACAGTTCCACGATGTGACTGCCATATATGGGTATTTGTGGGACAGCCACAGACTGTACCTGCCAGGCTTTACAGATCACCGTCTCTGGCCATGGATACGGTACATGTGCTTGGCAGGGGTGCTACTGACACTATCAGGTACTAAGCCAGACTGGGTACTATCCCCAGAGGTAGATGGATGTACACTGGATCCAGGTCCCTGCTGGGACTGTCCAGAGCCATGTGCACATGGTCTTCTAGGATGTTCTATGGACAGCCCACCCCTAACATTGCTGGGGCTGGTACTGGCACTACAGGAGCAGCTGTGGCTTGAGGGATGTCCGTGGCGACTGCCAGCAGCTGATGTTACTGGCATACGTCCACGTCGACGACTCAACTGTCCCGCACTGTCCTGACACATGGACATGACATTGCGGAGGGCATCTAATGTCTCCCCCCAACGTCTATCAGTGACCTCAGTGTAATTACAGATGGCACCTGCTAGGTCACAGATACTGTCAATTACAGCGGTGTTATGTGCCCTCTGTGCCCTTAGTCCCTGTCTGGTGTACCGTTCCATACGTGCCTGTGCCCCCATGACAGCCTGGAACATGCGTGAGGTTGTAAGACCTGTGGCACATCTGCCAGTGGCATGATGAGCAGCAGTGCTACGACGAGAACCCCTGGACATCTACCTATGTGGTACCCTTCCAGACATCTGGGTATGGCTGCTGTGTCGGGATGCATGTGCCATGGATACCACATTGTCCTGGCCAATGCCGACTGTATGCTGTCCCTCAGCTAAAGGCATTGGTGATGGGTGTATTGACAGTATGACTGTATGAATGGATGGGGTGGACACTTGTGTACTGTCGATTGGTGGCCCAACAACAGACCCTGGAAAACATGCCTGTGCCTCAACACACCTATCATCATTATCACTATTTTGCTCAGTGACATCAGTTTCCCTGCTGCAGTGAACCAGCCCAAAGTACGCACCTGTGAGAGGAAGACAGGAAAAACACTTTACGACCTGTACATGGTGTCGGCACACATGAACACATGCACACATGCACACATACACACATGAACACATGCACACATGCACACATGAACACATGAACACATGCACACATGCACACATGAACACATGCACACATGCACACATGCACATATGAACACATGCAGACATGAACACATGCACACAAATGCACTCCTCATTAAAACAGACACACACACACACACACACACACACACACACACACCACCAGCAATCCAGAACATACTCAATAGCGGGTGATGGTGGGGTACAGTATCACAAGGCAAACAGTTATATCACACTTGTCAGCATGCAGGACGTGTATTGCTCAACAGCATGCAGTGCAGGTGTAGATAGCCCTTGCTAATAACAGCATACATGGCTTTGATGCATGTGTGTTGTTGTTCAGTGATTGGCCTCACCCTCGAACGCAATATGTACATGGACACAACATTGCTGTGCAAGTATTAAAAGCTCTGCAATGTCTTGTGCACCATCACTCACAGGTATACATACCATGGCTGGATGTGTATCTGTGTGTCACATAGATATCCATTTCTGATTAGAGCATCTGTGTCTTTAGCAGATAAATGTGGACAAAGGTTTAGCACATGCATGCTATGTATACACACAGGATGAGTGGTGCATGTATACCTGCTGGAATACCATTGCTCAACATAGACATTGCACAGTGGTTATGTTGAGTGTAGGACATATTGTGGACATGCCAGTGCCAGCCATGACATGGCATGCTACAACACAACTACAACATTAAGCATCACACATACACAGTGTGTGTCATGTGACCTATACACTCAGTAGCATTACAAGACATATATGTTTCACTTTGTACTAATGGTGATTGCTATGCATATTGTGTATCGGTGCATATGTTTGCACACACACAACATTGAGGTGCATAGCAGTTAATGCTATGTGCAGTACTGTGGTCACTTTAACTGGATGGGGTGTAGTACCAGGAGCCATCATCATGCAGCATCATGTGGTAACTCAAGGCTACTAATGTGTGCCAGACCGGCACATACCATGCTGTACTGGAACTGCAGTACCATGGCTACATTCAACATTTCACAGCCATTTGTTACATGGGTTTGTATGGTGCCCAATAGGGGGCATTGCCTAACATGAATGTGTTATGTGTTGAAGAGTGTCGCACAGCCACATGAGAGGCATCTACTCCTCAGGTGTATTGTGTGTGCTGTGTGGATGACATTTGGGATACTGGAGTGTGACCTTACAGCGGGTGTCTGAATACGCCATGTGTAGCATGTTAGCGTGTACTGCGTATGACAAAGTTGTGTATGTTGTGTGCATGTGTATTGACTCTGCCGATCCAATGTCCACTACAGTGTTGCTACAATTGTGTGGGATGCTCTGTGTATTGTATGTGTTTTAGGCAGCTACCCACGTTACTGGGATGTGCATAGTCTGACAGCAAACATGCACAGCATGCATTATGCATTGGTGTGTTACGTGTACATGGTCTACACCTCACGTATGACTTGCACATTTAATTAGCAATATTAAATGTAGAACACACTCACCAGCATGGGTCTGCTGCCTTGCTGTCACACCAGAGGGACCTACAAGGATATGAGACAGTTTGTCAGTGGCAACAACTGTGGCATTGCTACTGTGTGTTTGCAATCTTACAGTAGTACAATGGTTGACAGTCACAGGCCTACAGATTATATTCCTAATTATTAGTATTGCACAACACTAGGCACCACATCCTCTAACTACACAGTACACATCTCACATAAGCATGCTTTACCAATAGAGGTAACAGTAGTCTACAGCTATGCCATGTTATCTGCACACTCCATGTCAACTTGCTGGGTGGCTCCGGCCTCCATGATGATACATGTTACTTGTTGCTGTTGTTGTTGGCCAGGACCCACCTGGCTCAGGAGCAGCTCCTCCACTCTGGTGAGGGGGGGGTGGATGGCTACCCCACCACCTGTGGAAAGCTGTTGTCCACGGATATCAGACACACGCTGCCGGACATGTCTAATTAAATCACTGCAGTGATGGCGTACCTGCTCATATGTCCGTTTATGCATGCCTATGTCATTTACCCTATGGACAAGATAGTCCGCTCATGCTGGTCCTGGCTGGTTCTGGAGAACAGCAGGGCATAGTGCTGCACCAGGCTTGTCGTTATCTGTTCCTCCTCTGCCGGGCTATAGGTGGGGTTACGATGGTGGGCCATTACCCTGGAAGACAATGAAACAATATGTGTGAGCAAGTCATGTGGCATACTTAACATTCTAAAGTACAGATATTAATAAACTGCCATATATAGCAACCTATTGGCTGTCAGAGGATACACACTTTCAGTACCACATATCAGTGCTCAGCCCACAACTGCCTGACAGTGCCTGGCACACTCCATATATCAAACCATGTTTTGCACAGCAACAAAGATAAACCAATATGTAAGACTGTACCACAGTACATGGCACACTGTATGCGACACAATGCACCACCTAGCCACAGGAGGTATATATCAAGCTAATGCATCAAGAAATATGTAATCCATTGCAATGATTGTAAAATCCAGTTACAGTATTACCAGTATACCACACTAGTCATTGATGGCAAACCCCTGCCTAACATATGTGCACATTCGTTAATATAGGTGGCATACTGCTGTACTAGACTATACATGTTGCTAGATACGCACTTATATCCTGTAACACACATATGTCCGAGGCCATGGTACCGGCATACCCACACACACATCAGACATACATACCAGACACAAAGGTATGGCAACCCAGATGAACTTTACCTGTGTACCATACAGTACTGTGTGTCAGTAGTTACAAAACCTTATGCCTGAGGTATGTAATCTGTGAGGACTACAGGGAACACACAAAACAGTGGTTCCAAGAAATGTGGACATACACCATACTGTGCTGTTTAGACATACAGCTTCAGGTAGTCCTACAGTTCAAACAGGAGTTGGATTCACCAGCAGTAACACTCAATAAGCATACATATACTGCTTTAGCCTACAATGGGACACCCCAGTCGACAACAAGGGGTCTACATCAGACCATATGGCATACTGCTTTTTCTGCCTAGCAATTGCATACACATATTTTGCTGGGATCACAGCTAAGACACATAATACCATGACAGAAGCAGTTTCCCACTAAGCTTTCACACATATACTGAACTCTGACACATTCACCAACACATTCACCATCACACTCAGTCAACCTCACATAGCAATTATTGCAACAAGTACATGTGGGTGTGTATCGCTTCATAGGTAGGTAATAGGCTATTGGCCCTAGGGCCTATAGAAGTCTAGCCATATGCTACCCTGCCCTTTGACATGTGGCCCTGTCAAGCAGAGCCACAGAGGTGATTCCTGGGGTGTATTTCCTATCTCCCATACAATCATCAGGATTATTTATAATGACTGTTAATTAGGAGCTTTATTTGCTATTGATAGGTGGTTTGTTCCAGAGTATGGGATGGCTCTGAGATAGGAATCTATCCCTCCAGTATGTGCTGTTTATAGAGGTCACAAGGTTTAGGTCCCTAGAGCATGTAGCTCATAGGGATTGTGATCTGTTTACGTGGAGCATGTCCAACAGCTCTGGGTTTGACATAGCTTAGTATGTTAGGCAGAGGTCACCTCTGGGTAGGCGGTATGTGACACAGTCTAGCTGTGGGTTTGTGAGACTGTCTGCATAGGGCATCTGTTTGAAGCCGGTATTACTCTTTGTGAGGTATGTCTGTGTCATTTTCAGTTGCTGTAGATGTCTTGTGAGGTACATACCACATGGGGCATTGTACTCTATAATGGGCTTTATGTGTGATGAGTAGAGGGGAACACTGACCTATATTTCCCTGGATGACGCACCTTTTGTGATGACGTGTAATATGTAGACAGATGACATGACTAGTGTGGCACTGTGATTATCAAAGGGGAGACTACTGTCCACCTTTGTCCCATGGTCTCATCACACCTTCGGTGTTAAGTAGACTACCACCTAAGTAGGCTACCACCTATGTGGTAGTTAATGGGTACAGAGTTTTTGCAAGAAGAGATGCCAATGCAGTGTCAACATTGAGCTTGTGTCCATGGCTTTGTCACCAGGCATCTGTTGCAGTAAATATGACCCTCTCTCTCTCTCTCAAGGTTGTGAGGTATACAGTTATGTCATAATATTGCAGTGATGTGCGGAATGCATTGAAGGTGTTCTCAGCCCATGTAGCTTTAGCAGGCCTCACTGGCTGCAACACTGCAAACCTGCCGAATCATACCTACAGCGTTTAACCACCACATGTCATATACCAGCACTGAATGCTGTCTTGTTTGCCACACACTACAACCTACATAGAAATATGCACATAACAACCTTCAACAACATATATATGTCCACCCTTCATAAACAGTTGCAGTATGTCCCTTGCACTATGCACATGTACAGATGCTAATATATCTGACACAGACAGATCTCTCCGTATGTGTGTGCCATACACACACAAGGTCCACACTGTTGTAAGTTCATGTACCTCATGGCTGACCTGTTGGGCCTTGCTGCAACATGAACAGGTGTCACATGTGAGCACACAGTAATATTAGAGGGTGTATATATAGCTGCAAATGTTAGATTAGCATACTAGCCTGGTACAGCTGTTGCCAGTGCTAAGCTACACATTAATATGACTATCATGCATTTATTACTCTGTCACATCCATGTTTATATAACCGTATGTGCTACTCCCCCAAACAGACATTGTACACACTACTGTACAGAACACAGATAACATGAATCAGATGTTTGACATGTAATGCTGAACTACATATGTCACAGTCATATCCCACTGCACAAAGCTACACACTGATTTCTCCATGCCAGTAGTTATGCAGGGCATCTGTGCATAGAAACGTACTGCTGCCACATATAGGTTCATAGGTTGGTTCTAGGCTATCGGCCCTAAGGCCTATGCAAGCCTAGCCATAACAATTCCCTGGAAATTTCTTCCCACAATATTTACTTCTCTTGGCCCCTGTCTAGCAGGGCAACTGACATGATCCCCGGGGTGAATTTCCAATCTCCCATCCAATCATCAAGGTTCCTTTTGAAGAGGGCCAATGAGGCGCTCTGCTTGACATGTATGGGCAGTCTATTCCAGAGTATGGGGAGTCTCTGAGTATATGGATGATTCAAACTATGTAGAGTACTCTTCATAAACATCTACTACATGCCAGTAAATGCATAGCTGTTACATACCTTTCCTTTGTATGTTTTCGTATTTGTTGGCTCCGTGTGTTTTGTAATAAAATTTATTTTTATATCTTATTTTTTCTTTTCGAGATATATATTTTTTTCAATATAATTTCTTTTTCTTTTAAATATATTATTTATTTTTCAATATAATTTTTTTTCAATATTTTTTTTTCAACATGTATATATTTTTTCAATATATTATTTATTTTTCAATATAATTTTTAATTTTCTTTTTCAATTTATTTTTTTTTCAATATATATATATTTTTTCAATATATTATTTATTTTTCAATATATTCTTTTAGTTTTTTTTTTTTCAATATATTACTTTTTCTTTCGATATATTTTTTTAAATCTTTTTTTCATTTTTTCTGCTGCTGTTGTCTGCGTCCGTCTCTCTCTCCCTCGCTCTCTCTTTCTCCCTCCGTACTTGCAATGAAATGATTGCATGTGTGGACAGCAAGTGCAGCCTGCTTTTATAGGTATCTGCACATGTGCATGTGATGGCCTCTCCACCAACTGGTGGCCACCATTTGGCAATTGCATGCAGCCTGCTGTGTGGTACTTGTAGTACTCACTGTCATAGCAACCCAATGCTATAAATTGCTAAGTCAGGTAGGTGTAGCCCTTTCAGCTTTCCAAAGTGGGGACCATGCTTGTTTGCTGTGGACACCGTTGTGTAAATCACAAGGTTGGTATACTTCTTATAACTGATACTAGGGGTGTAGCCAGTGATTTGAATGTTGTACTCAGACCTGAATGCTGCCACTTCCAGTACACAGTTGACAGTGTAGAATTGTACTCACCCCTACAAATGCTAACACAAGATACATGGGAGTATATAGTTTCTTTTCTACTTATACAATTAGCTGCCATACGTATGTAGTTATTGAGATGTTTTCATTTGGCACATGAACTGTTTGGGAACTGCTATACTGTGGATATTAATGTACTCACTTCTGCACAGTTTGTGCTTTTTCTTTTGTTGACATTATCACAGGATGCTCATGAAAACTGGACAATTCCAGTACTGAGTGTGCCTACCTACATCCTTGCTGGACCTTGAACACACAGGTATTTTGTACATTTGGGTGGGGATTGTCCTGCTATGATACTGTGTGGGGGTTGTAAAGTTCTAACATTATTTACTGCTAGAATGTCTGGTTCTGTTATCACAGTCATGTAATGCAATTCCACAACAACTGCTGGTAAAGTTCCACAGAACAGGTTTTGTGTTATGGCATTCCTATCTTTCCTTTACATTCACTCATTCTGATGCATGATATATATATTTCAGCAACAACCTGCTGTATATCTACTGTGGCTTAGTGGTACTTCATGCAGTCTAGTGTGTCCAAGGTCCGGGGTTCGAGACTGACATTGGTGTTTTATTTTGCTGCTGAGCAGAACAAGGCCCCTCACATGCAGGGTGACTAAGGCACTTTTAAGCAGTTGTAAGTGGGTTTGCGTGATCCTTAGCAATACTTAGCTAAGCGCACACAAGCGCAGACTCGCACAAACCTGCTAACTACTGCTGAAAAGTGCTTACTTCCGCTAACCCCCGCGCTCATTTCTTTGAAAGAAAAGAAAACGGGGAGATAGGAAAGTGGTGAAAAAGGGGCACAAAGAGGGAAAGACAGTAGGGAAACAGCTCGGGATGTGCAGGACGTGTGTAGGGAAGGTCCATAGCTGCCCATTTCTTTAACAGCAACAGTTGTGCATATACTAGTAATTTGGAGGGAAATTTGAAACCTTCCACCCCTGAGAGAGGGGTGAGGACAATGAAGTATGTTGTACTGCCAATTAAGTTTCAGTTAATGTGTCCAGCGGACATGTGTGCAAAATAGGCAGCTATGTATGGGGTGTAATTTTTTTTCAGGTGAGAGTGGCATGTGGGGTAGGGGAAGTAGGTATAATTTGGGAGGTAGGTTGGGGAGGTAAACAGGCAAGACAAACAAGATGCATACAGGGGCGGAATATGACACATGGGGTGGGTGAACACCATTGACGGGGAAAGGATGTTTGGAAATCGCAAGCCCATGAGCCCACAGATGGCAACAGTGGAACTGAGATCCCCACCCATGGGCAGTTACCACTGCACCTTCACAGCCCAGAGGGTGGCTGTGCTGGGGGCTGCGTAGGAGGGGCAGGCTCACCAGTGAGTCGCGCCACTCTTGCCTCGAGCTGGTGCAGAGGATCAGTGACTGAACGCTCGATCTCCCTATGCACCACAGCCCAGACCATTCGGAGGGTGATAGGTGGCCCTCCTCCAGCCACGCTTGCATGGGGGAATGAGCCCCATCCCCTGCAGCACTTCCACATGAAGGTGGCACAGGACCAATGGAGGAGGCGGTCCCGGGCTGGGCACTGGACCTGCTGGTGCCAGGTGCCATCACCAGCTGAGGTGGGACAGGTGGGTCCGCTGGGACCGGCCTTCCCATACATTCTATGTTTAGGAAGATTTAATGACAATATGGGTTAGTAATAGCCAACAGCATTCTAATTTCATTGTAACAGCATACAGTAGTATTCCCATTAACCCAACACACCAGAGTTCCAACAGTTGAACAGCAAGCATAACACATGCATATATAGAACAACAGTGTACATTCCAACAGCATGCAGGATTGATTGGTGGCAACAGGCCACCAAGATTGTGGTATGTGAACAGGGCACATGCATCAAAGTAAATGCAGATATTTATAAACCAATAGGACATGTGTCCCAACAAATGTTATGAGATTAGACATACCCATTGAGGTGTGAAATTGCATTGTTTATGCACATACAGTAGGGTGTAAAAAGATACCTCCATTAACAACTTATATATACTTATAGTTTACACTACATTCCTATTGACTGCAGTTATATATCCCCTACATGTATTATTACACTAGGCAATGTCCGTTAAATTGTGAAATGGGTTTTGCTAGTTCTTGATATACCTAACCTGTATCTGACATACAAACTGTCCTGGATGCAGATGTTACTGCTACATATTTATATATTTCATTCATATTTATATATCTACATATCTGTATGCGTTCAGGTGACATTATCAGGTATATGTTAACAGCCCCCTATATTTCTAGCAGCACACTGACATTTCTGGAGAACACAATAACAAGCTACTCATGTGCCAGTTTAACCTGTACATGCTGGCCATGAACCGACAGTTGAGGACTGTATATATGCTTAACAGCTACTGGCACTCCCTTCATCCACTCTATATGGGCCTACCCATGTGTGGGTTGACTGCGCTTAATACAACAGTACTATTTCTATAATGCAAGGGTACAACAACATATCGAAGAAAGTGACACGGACACACTTCAGGAATTATAACTTTATTAATTACATTACACACTTTTCTAGTGGCTCTCTCATTTATTTGATATATCAGTGCATGCAGAGGTCTTTTATTCAAGACATATTATACCTTTATTAATGGGTTACACCACCTTTTCACACTGTCTCACTTATTTTATATAACAGTACATGCAGAGAAGTTATTCAACACTTATTATACCTTTATTAATGGGTTACAACACTCTTTTTCAGGCTCTCTCACTTCTTTTATATGACAACACATGCAGAATAATTACTAACCTGCCTGGTGGTGCAGCCTTAACAGCCTATCTGCATGGGCTTGCTGATTCACAGCATGGACACCTGCAGCTGTGAAGTAAATGAAGGGATATTGAGACATATCTATCCATAATATAGACTACAATAGCAATTCTTACATACTTCATTCTATGGCTACATATTCAGTAGTGGGGCATTTTCCATTTCACGGGCCTCCTGTATCCACTGGTTCAGTCAGTCCTCCTTCCGTCTCTTCAGGTCTGAGTAGTGGTGCCTGACCTGCTCACCAGTCTGAGGGATGCCTGTGGCATTGGTGGGATCATGTGCTAGATGGTTACAGGCTTCCGCTTTGTACTCAGTGCCCTGAAACTGGCCCTGCAGGAGTCCTGCATCATGATGATGGACGAGGAGCCAAACCATTACTTTTGACTCCTCAATGCCCCACCGTTGCACTCGAAAATGAGAGCCCTCTCCAACACCAGCCATACTGTCTGCAGATGGAAGCTACAACCAGTTATGGCAATTATTCCCACCTATGGAGCTTAAATATGCCTCATTTCCCGCACTTATTTGTGATTGGCTGGTTTTGATAAATCTCAGCTAAATGCAAACCTGCTTAGCAATGGGTAAACTTCCATTGATATATGTATAAGTGTGTTGTAAATGCATCCATATTTAAAGCTGTCAAGGCTTAGTGGTTTAGTACTGTGATTATGGTGCACAGTATCCCTGGTTCGAGGCCTGTCATTGCTTTTTATTTTACTACTGGCCAGACCGGCTAGGAGGTGTGGCTATGTTTAGCCGACTTTGCTCAACTTTGCCCAACGTTGCTCGACATTGCTCTACATTGCCCATCTCTGCCCTAGTTAGCGTGGTGCGCAGCTACGGGCAAACATGTTTTGTTTGTGCTAGTTGGTGCGATGCGCAGCTCCACGCAAAACCATTGCACTAGTTAAAGCAGTGCTAAGCTATGAGCAATTATACTTAACTGTGCTTAATACTAGTAAACTTTGCTTAGCAGTGCTTCACATTGCTTAAGATATGTTACTTATGCATTTATCAGTATGCATGATCATTCCACCTTCTTATATATATATAAAATATCGTTCACTACCACATAGGCCATTTCAATGCATTTTACTAAAATTTAAAAGGTAAATGTCAGGAATTCTTTTTATGCACACATTTCTTACAGAAAATGGGAAGGGGAGTGGTGGGACTCGAACTGGGATTGCCTCCTCTTTGTGCAAAGGCTCTACCATTACGCTATTGTTATTTGGCTTAATTTGCATATTAGTAGTTGATTATCCTCTTCGATGTCTACACTGCTAACTGTAGCTAAGTAATGGGCAAACCTGTGCATACACGCGCAAATACGGGCAGCTATATCGGGAATAATAAAAAAAAAGGAAAGCTTTACATTTTAAACTTGTACAGGGATTTAGAATATGGGGGAGTGTAGTGTTGGGTATGTAGACATTTGAGCGGACTCACTCATTTCACTTGACATTTGCAGTTTAGGCACTAGCAGGGGCGTGGATATTTGGATTGCTCGGCAGTCTGACATGCCCCCTGCACTCGTGCACGCTCCGTGTTAGCCTTAGAGTTGAGTCAGCGCGCCCTCATGAATATGCATGACACACTGACATCATACTCTTAGACTGCAGTTTCCAAGTAAGACTTAGTCTTACACAGAGGATTAGTGAATCCCGGCCATTGATTTCCCTTTTCTAGTAGTTACTTTTTTGGCAGCCATCATAATTAAACTCAGCAAGGCCTTACTATGATAGGCAATTCTTATTCTGTACCATAGCTCAAAAAAAATTATTTCCCTAGTTACTCTAATTTGCTCACCTAGAATCTCTGACAGAGCAGTCTGCAGGGAATCTTTAAAGTCTGCCAACTCATTACATTCCCAGAAAATATGTTCCCAGTTACCTCTTTCTTCCCCATCACACCTTCAACATTTATTGTCTACCTGAGGAAAAATCCATTGAACTCTGCTTATTTGGGAGACGTACGTATATCCCATCATTTTTTCTTTGTGAATTGCTTATATAATCTCTCTTTTCAATCCTTCCAAACCTCCTCTGATTGATTCTTGTTGTTATCATGGAATATTTTTATGCTCCACTAATTATTTCTTTCTTAATGGCAACTTCTGTTCTAGATTCTACTGAAAACTCTACCAGTGCTGGTCTTTCATGCAGGATCCCCCTATTTTCTTTTCTTTGCCTATACTCTGATATCAATCCTCGATATGGAAGGTAATCTCTATCCTGCAGTCCAAATAAGTTCTTGGCATCTTATTTATTTATTTATTTCACATTTGTTAACGGGGTTAGTCCAACTGGGTAAGAAATTACCCATTTTCAGTGGAGACCCAAGGGGAAAAGCCCCGAACAAAACATGCAAATACATACAAATAGAGACAAGTTAACAATATAAAAAGCAAAACAAACATATGGATACAATGGATAAGAAAAATAAATATAATCCAAAGAATAGTTCATAGCTATTTACAAGGTCAAAAGAAGGAAAGTGCAAAAGAAGACAGGAGTAGAGGAGGAATGAAGTAATCTAGAGGGAGGAAAAAAAGGAGCAGTAGGATAAAGTAAATTATATAAAGAGGGAGGGTATAGAAAGAAGAGCAGATTGGATAAAGTAAGATAAGAAAGAGGAAAAAGGTGTTAATGATAAGTGGGAATATGGAAAAGGAGGAGTTAAGTAGGATGGTAACAGGTACATATAGGGTTGTTATGGAGGTACAAAATAAGGTCATGTTTGAAGTTAAGAAGAGAGGTATGACTTCTATTATGGAGTGGAAGATTATTCCAAGTAAGGGAGATGGAGTGTTTATAAAGTATTTTACCTATGTTAATATTGGGTTTATAGACTTGTAGAAAGAGTTTATCAGAGCTGCGCAGGGATCGGGGAGGGGTGTACCAGGAGATCAGGTTGGACAGAGATGGACAGTCAGAGTTAGAATTAAGAATTTGGAAAGCTTGGATCAACTGACATTTGGTCAGAAGGTGTAGGAATTAGTGTCAGTGTAGTTTTTTTGAGAGCATAACAGTGATGTGATTTATAGGGGCTGCTGGTGACAAATCTAGCAATTTTGTTATAAGTTTGGGCAAGTTTTGCCAGCATGTTATATTGTAAATTGGAAAATAGAGGGGAGCCATAGAGGAAGACGGGGAGAAGATAGGACTGGGCTACCAACAGTTTACAGTTGGAAGTCAGGAATTTGCTGCTTCTATATAACATGCCCAGTTTTTGGTGTGTTTTCTTTATAGAATGAAGTATGTGGAGGATTAGTTTGAGCTGGTTGTCAATGATGACACCTAGGAGTTTAATGTGTAAATCTGGTGATATGATGGTGCCATTTAGTGAGGATACGAGAAAAGTGGATTTGTGATGGGCTAGAGCTTTAGGTAGGAATGGTAAGAGCTTAGTTTTAGAGGGGTTCAGGATAAGTTGATTGTTGGAGAGCCACTTCTCAACAGAGTGAAATGAAGACTGGGTGATATGGTGGAGGTTATTGATAGAGTTAGAAATGGAAATCAGAGTTGAATCATCTGCATCTTCCCATTCTGTTACCTTTCCCTCTCTAGTTATTTGCTCCCAATACTATGGTTCCTTTGCCAGTTTTCTCCAATATATTCCCAACCCTCCTTCTTATTGTCTGTATCCCTAATTGCAGGCATCCCTACTGGCTGAATCTCCTTTCTCCATTCCCATGTTGGCTTAGTTCTTAGAAGACCTTTTTTTAATTTATGAATATAATATTCTGTGTGATTATTGTTCTTCATAGAAGTCTGCAGCCAAAATCCCAGTCTCTCTGTGTTACTTGAGCTTCCCCCCTTTTTCGTCATCTGTTTCCACTTTGAATTATAGTTTTCTGCTTCTGCTATGTATAGGAGCCTCAACTGTGTTGCTCTGAAATACCCCTTCAACTCGGGTAATCCCAGTCCGCCCTGTTCTACTGGAAGAATAAGCTTATCCCACTTGACTCGTGCCATCTCCTCCCAGATGAAATCCTATATCTCTTTATTAATTACTATCCACAACTTCTCCTCTGGTTGATAAAAATATGCCTGACCACTGTATAAGACTAAAGGGACTAAAAACATTTTAACTGCTTGTATCTAACTATCTATATCCATATAACAGAGCTTCCATTTTCTCAGTGTGTGTATTAACTTTTGTTTAGCCTCTTCCCACATATCCTTAGCTGCCACACTGGTATAATTTTTAATCCATACTCCTAAATACTTCATTTTATCATGTCCCCATAAATATAGATATTGCTGAACCAATTCATATGTGGGTACATAATTTCCTGCTATTACTTTTGTTTTAGCTTCATTAATTTTGTATTCCAAAAAGGATTGAAACTGTCTCAGTATGTTTCACTCCACTGTAATGTCCTTTTCTGGTTTTGTCAGGTATAAAATAATGTCACCTGCAAATAGAGCCAGCTTTTTTTGACTACGATACCAATTATATCCTTGAATTTCTGAGTCCCTTATTTTCTTTGCCAGTGGTCCTAAAAATAATGCAAATAACAATGGGGAGAGAGGACACCCCTGCCTGGTTCCTCTACTCAAGCAGAGATTATCAGAGAGGACCCCACTTGCTTTAATTTTCACCTCCAATCCTTAACATATCCTCCTAATCAAGCTTATAATTTTATCAGGGAATGCAAATGCTTCCATTGTCCTGGTCATAAACTGCCATCTTACTCTGTCAAATGCTTTCTCTGCATCAAAACCCATCAGCAACAGTGGTATTTTCTTACATTCTGCTTCCGTCTGGATTGTCAGTGTTCTGTTAATGTTGTCAGATGTTTGTCTTTCCTCCACAAAACCACACTGATCCATATCTATCAATTTTGGAATTACTTTTGCCATTCTTTTAGCCATTATAGACATGAACTTTTTATAATCATGGTTTAGTATTGGAATGGGCCTGTATGAAGCTGGATCTGATGGATCTTTACCCTCTTTAGGTATTACAGCTACCACTGTTTCTTCCAGGATGTTGGTACTTCTCCCCCTCTTAAAATAATGTTAAATAAAACCTTCCAGATCTTTATCAGTGTTTTCCTTCCTAGCTCCCAAGCTTCCACAGGAATACTATCTGTCTCTGGGGACTTTCCTATAGATTGGTTATACATCACCATTTTTATCTCATCTCATTCTATCCTGTTAGTAATTGAGCCTCCTCTCTCTGTAGCCTTGGCATATTACATTCTTCCATAAAAATTTCCATTTGTACCTTTATTTGATTTCAATATTTCTCTGCTTTATACAGACTTTCATAGAATTTCTGAAATATTCTGAATACTTCTACGGGATCCCTTGTTATTTTCCTTGTCATAGGCTCCCTAAGCTTGGTGACAGCCCATTCTTCTTTCTATTACCTGAGTCGCTGTGCTAAATGTTTTTGTGCTCTAGAGTTATTATCATAAAACAGTCGCTCAACAGCAATCTTTCTAAACTCATGCATATTATCAAGGTAATCTCATATTTTTTGTTTAGCTACTGTAGTTGCTCCTCTTCTTGTTCTGTGAGATTTCCCCTATTTTGCAATACTTTCATATTTGTCAGTCCCTCTAAATAATTCTTGTTACTCCTTAACTATATCTCCTTTTCTTTTATATCCACCTATTTTTAAACTCCACTTTAATTTTATCCAACTTTCTAGCTTTGTTTTCAGAAAAAAATGTGTGCCTTTTCTAATAACTCCAGAATAGTTTCCATTACCCATTCCTTAAATTCCTCTCTTTTCAACAGATAGGTGGGAAAGCACCAGTGTCTCATTTTTATTTCATTACCCTGCATTTTTATTTTAGTTATTAGTGTGTGATCTGAAATAGTTATTGGACGCATATCAAAACTTTCAATTAAATGCACATGTTCCTGTGAAATGTAGGTTCAGTCTAGCCTAGCCCAGTTTTTGTAGGGAATAATATGTAAATTCACTCCGAACTCCTACAACTGAACTCACATCTTCCATGCCAAATATTTTCATAAATTTCTTCAAAAATCTACCCTCCTTTGTTTTATTTTCCTTTCTGAGCCAAGGCACATCTTCCCTGCTGCAAATCAAATTCCAATGCCCACCTATAACTAGTATTTCCTGCTGAAAACTGATTATTTCTCTCAGAATTTTCTCAAGCTCCATTGTAGCAGTTTTAGGTGGAATATAAATACATGCCAGCATAATCTTCTTCCCTTCCGAGTAACTCCTTAGTACTACATATCTCCCATTATTATCTTCTGTATCCTCTTTTATCACTATTGGAGTTCCTCTTGCAGTTAATATAAGTACTCCTCTTTTCCTTTGCCCCAGGTATTCTGCTGAATAACCATCCTGAAAACCTTTCTTTATTAAATTCACATTTTCAGTTCTTTCCAAATGTGTCTGGTGTAGCATAGCTATTTGCTCTCTACATTTTAATATAGTTCACTACTCTTTCATTTTTGTATATATCTCTGAGACCATTAACATTTAAAGATAATATCAAAAGGCTTATTATGTTAAAAAGTTATTATTCTCACCTTTTGTTTATAACAGGGTTTTTTTTTAATCATCTAGCATCTGCTTTTGTCTTATCCATTTGAGCCTATGTCACATCTTACAAAACTTTTTATTTTTATTGAAAGCCCTCAAAAAATATACCACTAATATACCTCCAAAACTATTAATTTAATATTAGCACACAGAACTATGTACATATTAAATTATTGGAGTTTTACCTTCCTAATAGGAATAACTGTCCCAAACTGACAGCCACACAAACAGATTTGGTTAACCTAAAATGAATGTTATCCATGCTAAGATGCATGGTGCAGACTGTGCTTCTAAGTGCTGTCTGGTTTTGTCTTATCTTTATTGTTCTGCCATAATGAGAAAACACTTAAATGCTTTGAGAAAACATTATCTCCTAGCCATTGAAAGAAAGCCATTAAAAGAAAGAAATATTCTGTTTTTATTGCCCTTTATTAGATTTTCTCCATGGAGACATGAGAACCAGATACAGGGTTGCTTCTACAAGTATTTATTTATTTATTGATTGATTGATTTGCTAGAGGAGAGCTTTTTTATAGTCAGTGTTATTTTTATTTGCTTTCTTTTAAAACTTGTTACTAGATAAAGCCAAGAGCCTTAATCCAGTCATTCCCCTATGCAAGAATAAGAAAAAGCATATCATTTATTTTCTCGTATCATACTCTTTTGAACAGACTTTTCCTTTTCTTTTTTATATTGCAGTACCTACATTTCTTAAAACTAAACAAGGAGAAAGAGAAATGAAGGAAAAAAACAGGTGCACCTGTTTACTTTAGTATCTCTATTACACTTGAAAATAACAGAAAACTTTACTTTATAGTATGCAGATTATCATGCACTATACAAATATTACTGTTAAGAACAAAAGTTTGTTTTACTTACAGTTACTCTTTCCTTCTTCTTCCTCTCATCTAAGTGTTCCTCTAAACATTAATTACATGAAGTAGGGTATATGCTTTAGAGTCTCCTACAAGTTTAACAAAGTAAAAAAAAGTCCAATATTTCCAGATTTTTCTTGTTCTGTCATGTTTTACAAATATAATTAATGCTTTTTAATCCCATATTTATTTATCAATTTTCTAGTTTCTGGTTTTATTCCTGTTTATCTTCATATCCAAAATTTAGTTTCCACTTCCTTTCCAGCATACTCTTGGTTCTTCTAATCAACTCTTGTGCTTTTTTCTGTCTCTCAGGCATTTTCTGTTGAAACACCAGAAAAGGTTTCACTGGCACAGTCTCCTGTGGTCTTTATTGCCTGAAGAACAAGAATCAGAATCTCCTTCTGTTTCACAGCTCACATTTTGTTGGGCAAACTTTTGTATTTCCTCCATATCATGTTCTGCATTAAAAAATGATTTTCTCTCTCCAGGAAAGAATAGTCTGAAGCTAGCTAGGTACAGCAGTTTGAATATCACACCTGCTTCTTGAAATTTCTTGATTAGTGGAATAAATTAGCTTCTGTTCTGCCTGGTGTAAAGTGAGTAATTATTTTCCACAAGCACTCTACTGGCTCCCACTTGTAGTACTTTGTTCTTCTGCCACATTTTTGTCAGAATCAACTCCTTCTGCTGGTAGGATTGAATCTTTACTATTAAAGGTCTAGGTTGCTTTCTCATGGTCAGGTTTGGAGCATGCACACAATGTGCCTTTTCATTTAACAACTCCTGCTGTGGAATACCAGCCAGTTGCTTATTTGTGCTTTGACAAAATGAATACAGTCTGTTCCTTCCAGCTTCTCTGATATGGCAGAAAATCTCAGTTTTACCCTGCATGCTCTGTCCTCTAATTCCATTACTTTTTGAAACATCTCTTCTTGAGGAGTTTCATAGTCAGCCAACCTTTTCTTCATTTCAGCCTTTGATTTTTGCAGTTTTATCATCTCATCTGAATATCTGTTTAAAGCTTCTTCCATTATATCCATACTTTTGCTATTTGAGTTGACATACTCATTCAGTGTTTTGTTTATTTTAATTGGCTGTGAGTACATTTGACTTATTTTTTTCTCTAGGTTACTGGAAATCATGTCTAGCACCAAAGCTGGAGCTTGCACTGATTTTGCTGAACAGCTGCAGAATTCTTCCCACTTAGTGTTTTTCATCACCTTTTGTGGTTGATTTTATTTCAGGTTTTCTGAATTTCTTTTTTACTAATATCCAGGCAGGGAACTTACTAGACAGTTACTAAAATTTACCCCCCAAAACGAGTTAACTGTCTGTCTCTTCTAAGTTTTTGTTTTCATACTGGGAAAGCTGGAATTAAGTTGTTACTCAATGTGCAGCCTTCTTGGAAGTCCCTCCCCCCGCAATATGTGTTTCTTGAGTGTAATAGTGGATTACTTCACTGTATCTCTTGTTTTTTAACTCACACAAGTCAGCAGCTGTTTCCTGCCAAGGGCTTGTGGTAAAGTAGTTAACAATGCTTCTCTCCTCTGGGATGTTTTGTGCATGATACAAAACTGGCATTTTGACATAAGCTTTGAAATGCCAGTGTTGATGCATGACCAACATGCCCACGGTGTTGGCTCTATATCGACAATAAGTTAAGCCTTGGTGTCCTTTGTTTATTTACTTCAACTCATCAGCACATTATGAAGAGACTATAACAAGTCTAATTTTTGTCAAGTAACAAACCTTCATGTTTGGATAACTGTGCTGTGAGACCATTCATCCCTCACATATTTGATGACTGTAAATCATTCTCATGTTTAGTAGTTTGTTTTAGCTTGTCTGGCATTTATGTCATCATTGGTTGGCTTTCCACATTGCTATGCATAAAAGTAGAAACATATTATTTCATAGCTGACTGTATCTGGTCAGATATTGGGTTGATGGATAACTTGCTATCCACAGTTAATGGCTTTGCAGGCACATGTATAGCTCTTGCATTGAAAAGTCTCAGTATTAAAAATAACCTTTATCATCTGGATTGTACTTTGTTCAAATCATAGGAATTAATCAGTGGAATTAATTTATATGATTTGGACATGTATTCAACAATTTGATGTGTTTTTCTGGTTTGAATGGAGCATTTCTGGTCATTTTATATGATAAAGATCACAGTTCTGATAACATAACACAAGGTTCACCACTGTTTACCCAGTCAGCTTGTTCAGAGTTGTTAAGAATTGCACTAACCACCAACACTAGGAGCAACACGGCAACTTTAATAACTCATAAAATGGCAGAATAGCACAAAGGTAGTTAACACATTCATCTCACATCTACAGTTTTACAACTGTTATACCAGATTCAGTATATTATGGGATAGGCAGTTTTAATTACAGAGAGATATTTATTATATGCTAGGAGCCAGATACACTTTTTATGATCATGTTCACTAACACTACTGTGACAATGCCAGCCCAGTTATATGGGATTTTATAAATAATCATATGTCATTTGTGAATATCAACATGATTCATATGCTTGTCTTACAAATATAAGAGAACTATATGTTATGTGTATATTAAACTTCTGGTATAGAAGTGTGTGTTGAACAGGGTTTGTACGGGTTTATATCACATAATCGAACTTCCAAAATATTGAACACCATAAGCTCGAATTTGGAAGTTCGAAATGTGATAACATTGAATGCTCAGAACAGCGATTTTTTTTCCTTGGGAAAAAATTTGCTGTTCCGAGAAACGCACACACGACACAAATACACCAAAAATTAAATAATCCACACACATATACTTTCGCAAAACCCTACTTCTAAACCTACACTAAACCATACATACAGTACTACCTATCCACTTACCTTAACCTGCTCCCTAACTCTAAGGTCCGTAACTATTGCACACTTACCCTAAGGAACTATACCTAAAGAAACTAAATAATACACTGCACTTTACAAAACCCTTCCTGTAACCCTATACTAAACCATACATACAGTACTACCTATCCACTTACCTTAACCCGTTCCATAACCCTAAGGTCCGTAACTATCACACCAGAGTGGAGGAAATAGCGAAGCCACAGAACAGCCCACCAAAATCTTGCCCTAGGCAAGATTTTGATGTTCTGCAGCTTTGCTGTTTTCCACTTTCGATGTAGTGGTTTCCATATTGTAGCATTCGAAGTTTTGAGACTTTGATGTTACAATATAAACCTGGTTTGTACAGTACTGAGCTTCAAGGATGTGTCCCTAGTGTATCCTACTGGAAAAGAACAGAAAAGTAGGTAAACTATATACCTGTGCAAATGTATGTTTTGATAGTATAAACTGAAACATACAGAGTTAACTTACAAAACTTCAAAAAAATAAGTTGAAATTAAAGAGTTTTACGATTGTGTTATCTCTCAGTTTTAGTGAAGCAGACACAATGTCTAGAGCTAGTGGTTTTTCTCTTGTCTTGGAGAGAAATAATTACTAGGTTTAATTGTTTTACACCTTCCAGTTCTCAGCAAACATCTGGGAGATTTGTATTTTTAACACAGAAATTTTAGTTTCTGTTAGCATGGGAACTGAAGGCAGGTGACAAAGAGTGATGTCATCCAAGCTGACTCAGCAGTAATGTTTGATATTAATTTAAGAACTCTCTCAGAGAGAGACTTTGCATTTTGTATCTTGTCCTGGACCTAGAAACATCCACTCATCATCATCAACATCTGCTCTTGCCTTGCTAAAAGTAAGTAACTAGATTACAGTAATTTCTTTTAGATATAGATAGGAATATAGTAACGGTTTGTTTAGATGTTTTCTGTATTTATTTGAGACTGTCCTGCAATGTTGTTTTAAACTATTTTCTGTGATTCTGAACACAGAAGTAACTGTGTAGCTTGAGTATTGTCTTGTTCTTTTATTTATTATTAAATATATTTAACTCTATCTTTGTGGCTGATATTTGTGAGACATATTTAAGTTCTTAGAGTACTTGCATATATATTTGGTGACACTTCTAAATAGCATTTGTCTTGGTCAGACTACCATTTGGATTAATAGTAACATTACACAGTAGGATCAGACATCCTTTGTAAGGGTCTTATAGTAGCTGATAAAGAACTGGTTGGTGGCAGTGATAACTACCATATAGTCTGGGCAGAAGGCCGCAGAGCTAGTAAACCTGTGCCAACCTTTCTCAGGAGTGTGTGTGTGTTTGCATATAAATCAAATCTCAAAGTGTGCGTGAGTGTGTGTGTGTGTGTGTGTGTGTGTGTGTGTGTGTGTGTGTGTGTGTGTGTGTGAGTCAGCTACTTGGCCAGGGACATGAAGCACTGGTTGGACAGAGAGGATGCCAGAGGTTTTGGCTTGACCACTTAGCCGAGATCTCAATCCTATAGCTGTGCCAGTGATGAGTCTTATTGGGGATCTGGAGAAAGAGGTAGAAACCTGCTCCAGACTGACTGTGATCACTGTGTGCTCTTAAGGGAAATTTCACTTTACTGTGTGTGTACTTGTAATCATCCCAGTGTGTACATCCCTCACTGGTGCTAGTAATGGGGATTGAGGCTCTTTGATTACTGAGCCAGTGCAGGGATGTCACATATTAATTGGTTAGCAGTGATGGGATATCCACATCACATATTAATTGGTTGACAGTGGTGAGTTAGCCACATCACATATCAATTGGCTTGTAGTGGTGTGGATGGTGAATTCCTGTAGCCTGTGTACACTAGTCACTGAAGGTGTTTGTACTCTCAATCAGCCACCCAGTGAGCATTCAGAGTTCATATTACAATTGTTTCATTTTTTTAGCTTAGTTAGTCAGGGAGAGCAGGCAAGCATGTCAGCATAGGAGTATGGAAAGCTGACAAGGAGCCAGTTGGCTGAAATGTGCCAGGCTAAGGGACTGGTGTATGCCACCCTGACTAAAGCAGACATGATTGCAGCTTTAGTCACAGCTGCATCACAGAATAGCAACCAGGAGGACAATCAGACTGGCCATGAAGATCTACAACTCTCAGAAAATGGACAACTCAACCTTTCCACAGAGGACTTAAAAATCCATCTGGAGTTAAAAAGACTTGAGCTGGAGGCAATGCATTTGGAAATAGAAGCAGTAGAGAAACTGAGATGCCTTGAGATGAGAAAAATGAGAAACTGCGATGGCTGGAGGCTGAGGAGAAGGAAAGGCAGAGGCAACATGACAAGGAGATGCTGGCTGTTCACCAGAGTCATGGAGGTAATGGGGAAGGGGGTAACCGAACCCCAGCAGCAACAAAGGTCAGTAAATTTCTTCCACAATTTTCAGAGAGGGATAATTTTGATAGTTTCATTCATATGTTTGAGGGGGTATGTAAACAGTATAATGATGACCAAGAGCTCTCAGTATGGTTCCTGCCCCTTAATCCATGTTAAAGTTGTAACTGTTATTTTTAAACTGTCTGATACTGATTGTTTAAATTATAATGTTGTAAAGAACTGTCTTTTAGAATGTTTTAAGTTAACACCTGAAGCTTATAGGAAAAGGTTTGTGAGCATAGACGCAAGACAGATGAAAGTGTGTGTGAATATATTGCTGAACTAAGTGCTTATTTTCATAGGTGGTTGATTGCATGTCAGGTCACCAATTTTGAAGGGCTGACAGACCTTTTGGTGAGGGAACAAGCCCTTAGCACTCTGCAGACATGAGAATCTGGTTAGCTGATAGACAATGCAATACTGCAATTGAGTTGGGGAAGAAGGGAGACCAATACCTAGCAAGCAGAGCATCACTGCACAGGAAAGGGGCACCCAGTGCTGCTCATGGGTCTACGGGAACCCATGGTGGGCAGCCCAGACTGCCCCAACAGAGTCCATCATAGCAGGGGAAGCCATTAGTCCAGGTACATGCCCAGGACCAAGGGTTAAATGTTTTAAATACAACCAGTGGTGCCATGTAGCATATAGATGCCCATTGAGGCAAGGTGGGGAACAAAAGGTGGGAGAGCCAGTAAGTGGGAATGACAAAATGCCAACAGTCTTAAGACAACAAGAGTAACAAACTACTGCAAGAAGTTATATCCTATCTTAGTGAATGGGAAAGAGGCCACTGCTAAAAGAGATACAGCCTCTGACCTAACCATTATGAAACCTTCAGTGGCTACAGAGAAATAGTACTTGCTTGGGCAGTCTACTCCTGTCAAAGCTTTAGGAGGGAACCCATTCCAAATACCTTTGGCCAGGGTTCACCTTGACTGGGAGGGTGGAAAAGGAAGCCAGCAAGTAGGTGTGTTTGAGGATATCCCTGCAGATGTCCTGATAAGGAATGATTCTGATAATGCAGTACCCTGTGTGCATGCAGTTACATGCAGTCAGGTTTGGAGACAAGCATGTGGTTCTGGTAGCCTGGCGGAGTCCCAGACAGACCGCACACTTGCAGCCAGGACTGGTGAGGTGGTTACTTCTGGGAGGGAGCTAACCTGTAACAGTGAGACTGAAGGTGAGCCACAGCTGCTTGTGGGTACTGGTGTTACCTTGATCAGAGTGACTGCAAGGGCAGAGGTGAGTAGTAGTAGTACCCAGGCTGACAGTGAGGCACCACTGTCAGAGGATGCCAGACTTCCTGTGGAAGGGGAGCTGGGAAGGGTTACAAAGAGAGAGAGTTGAGACAGGCTCAGCTCTCAGACCCTACATTACAAGGCTTGAGGGAGGTAGCTAGTGAGGCAACTGATTCTCAAGGGAAGAGGGAATCTGTATACTGGAACAAAGGGTTACTGTATAGAGAGTGGACCCCTGAGGAAGGGCTAGAGGGTGAGAGAATACAGCAGTTGTTAGTGCCCAGAGCCTGCTGTCTGACACTTCTGGCTATAGCCCATGATATTCCCTTTGCAGGTCATATGGGCATAAAGCATACAAAGAGATGTATTATGCAGCACTTTTATTGGCCTGGGATTTCCAGAGATGTAACAGATTCCTGCAGGACCTGTGAGCAGTGCCAAAAGGTAAGCAAGGCAGGAGACAAGGTGAAAGTTCCTTTGATGCTTTTACTTGTGATTGAGGAGCCATTTCAGAGGTTAGCTATGGATATTGTGGGGCCTCTGAGTACCCCAAGTTCCACAGGGAAAAGTATATCCTACTGGTAGTAGATTATGCTACCAGATACCCTGAAGCAGTGGCTCTGTTTGGCTCTGTCCTCCATTGAGGCAGAAAAGGTAGCAAATGCTTTGTTAGAGATTTTCTGTAGGGTAGGTTTCCCAAAAGAAATACTGACTGACAGAGGTGCCAATTTCATGTCAGACCTTCTGGCTTGTCTGTGGAAGTACTATGGGGTGAAGCACCTAAAGACCACTCCTTCCATCCCCAAACTAACGGTCTTGTTGACAGGTTAAACTCTACACTCAAGTCCATGCTATGGGCATTTTCAGACCAGTTTAAGAGGGTGTGGGACAAATATTTACCCCATCCTTTGTTTGCTTACAGAGAGGTGCCCCAGGAATCCACAGTTTTTTCACCCTTTGAATTGCTGTATGGGCATAGGGTTAGGTGGCTTCTAGATTTGATTCTTGATGAGTGAGAGGGTGAGTGTGAATTCCACAAGAAATCTGTTGTGGCATATGTCCTAAACCTCAGGACAAGGCCTAAGGAACTCACAGGCTTGGCCCAGGAGAACCTGGCAGAAGCACAACAGCAGAAAAAGGTCTGGTATGACAGGAATGCTCAAGGTAGAGAGTATGCTGTAGGGTAGCAGGTAAAGGTTCTCATTCCTGTCAGACACAACAAGCTGCAGGCAGCCTGGGAGGGACCCTACAAGATAGCAAGGAGGGGAAGGTCAGTGATGTTAACTACATGGTAGAACTGCTAGGTAGAAGTCAGGGGCACAAATTGTACCATGTTAACATGATGACATCTTACCATGATAGGGAGATCCTTGTGTTGAGTATTTGCAGTACATGGTAAGAGGAGTCTGAGAGGGATCTGGTGACTGGTCTCCTCAGTGAGGCTTAGACTGGCAGCTCAATGGAAGGAGTAGCAATGTCCCAGCAGGTATCCCCTGCCCTGGTTCGAGAAATACGAGCAGTGTTACAGGAGTTTGGAGGCATGTTCACTGGGAAACCAGGGTGCACCCACCTGGTGCAGCACCATGTGGATAGTTGCCCTAAAGACCTATTAAGCAGGCCCCTTTTAGGGTGCCTGAGAGAGTCAGACTCTGAGGGAGGAGATACAGGAAATGTTGGACCTAGGCCCTGGAGCAGCTGGATGGGGCTAAGTATGTTTCCACCATTGATCTTGCCAAGGGTTATTGGCAGGTGCCCTTGACTCCCAGTGCTAGATAGAAGTCAGCTTTTCTGACTCCTTTTGGCATGTATGAGTTCACAAAGATGCCGTTTGGGATGAAAAATGTCCCAGTGACTTTCCAAGGCTGGCAGATCATATCTTAGCAGGAGCAGGAGATTTTGCCCTTGCTTACCTAGATGATATTACCATCTACAGCCATTCCTGGCAAGAGCACCTTCAGCATGTCAGGGAGGTGCTGGGCAGACTACAGAGGGCAGAGTTCACCATTAAGCCCAGTAAGTGTCAGGTGGGTATGGCAGAGGTCTCCTACCTGGGACATAGAGTGGAGAGTGGTAAGATCAGGCCAGAACCTGGCAAAGTGGAAGCCATTCAGGCATGGCCTGACCATGTTACTAAGAAGCAGGTGAGGGCATTCTTAGGGACAGCTGGATACTGCAGAAAGTTTGTCCCCAATTATAGTACCATAGCTGCTCCCCTCACAGACCTGACAAGGCAAAACAGGGCAAATAAGGGAGTGTGGATCACAGCATGTGAGCAGGCATCCAGAACCTTAAAGGAGCTTTGTAAGGAGGCCCTGTGTTAGCCAGTCTATATTACTGCAAATAAATTCTTGTGCAGGTGGATGCTTCAAACCATGGGGTGGGGCCTGTACTTCACCAGGTTTCCTCAGAGGGAGAAGAGCACCCAGTGGTATATCTCAGCCATAGGCTCCAACCCAGGGAGGAATGCTATGTTGTAGAAAAGCAATGCCTAGCCATAGTGCGGGCACTGCAAAAACTTTAGCCTTATCGGTATGGAAGGAAATTCACTGTAGTTACAGACCTCAATCCCTTAACACGGCTACATCGAGCCAGCCAGCAAAATGTCAAGTTACTAAGTTGGAGCCTAGAGTTGCAAGCATATGATATGACAGTGAAGCAGCACAGTGGGGTTAGCAATGCTAACGCAGATGGGCTCTCAAGAGAGGGAATGGGGTAAAGTATTCCCAGATAGGCTCAATCCTCTCAAGCAATGTTTCTCAAAGGTCACTTGAAAAACTAGCTTGAGTTTTTGGGGGGAGGGAGAGAACTGTGACACTGCCAGCTCAGCTATCTGGAATTTTGTAAATAATCATATGTCATTTGTGAATATCAACATGAATCATATGCTTGTCTTACAAATGCAGGAGAACTATATGTTATGTGTATATTAAACTACTGATGTAGAAGTATGTGCTGAACAGGGTTTGTAAGGTATGGGATGAGTCCACAGTGTACCCTACTGGAAAAGAACAGAAATGTATATAGACTATATACCTCTGCAAATATATGTTTTAATAGTAGAAGCTGGGACATACAGAGTTAACTTACAAAATTTCAAGAAAATAAGTTGAAATTAAAGAGTTTTACAATTGTGTTATCTCTCGGTTTCAGTGAAGCAGATGCAATGTCTAGAGCTAGAGGTTTTTCTATTGTCTTGAAGAGAAGTAATTATAAGGTCTAAAATGTAAAAGTGTTTAATTGTTTTACAACTTCCAGTTCTCAGCATATATGTGAGAGATATGTATTTTTAACACAGATATGTTAGTTTCTGTTAGCCTGGGAACAGAAGGCAGGTGACAAAGAGTGATGTCATCCAAGCTGATCCAGCAGTAATGTTTGATATTAATTTACAAACTCTCTCAGAGAGAGACTTTGCATTTTGTATCTTGTCTTGGACCTAGAAACATCCAGTCATTGTCATCAACATCTGCATTTGCCTTGCTAATAGTAAGTAACTAGATCACAGTAATTTCTTTTAGATATAGCTAGGAATATAGTAAAGCTTAGTTTATATATTTTCTGTATTTATTAGAGACTGTCCTGCAATGTTGTTTTAAAATATTTCCTGTGATTCTGAACTCTGAAATAATTGTGTTGATTGAGTAGTGCCTTGTTCTTTTATTTATTATTAAATATATTTAAACCTATCTTTCTGGCTGATATTTGTGAGACATATTTATTCTATTAAGGTATATTAAACTTTTTATTACTTTTTAATGTTCCTCGTGGTCTGGTCCACTATAGTGAAGTGCCTGGGACTTGTGTAGCTGTTTTTTTCATGCTCTTAAAGTACTTGCATATGTATTTGGTGACACTGTATAGGCCACTCCTAAATAGCCTTTGTCTTGGTCAGTCTACCATTTGGATTAATAGTAACATTACACAGTATGATCAGACACCCTTTGTAAGGGTCTTATAGTAGCTGATGAAGAACTAGCTGGTGGCAGTGATAACTACCTTACAGTCTGGGCAGAAGGAGGCATAGCTAGTAAACCTGTGCCAGCCTTTTCCAGGAGTGTGTGTGTGTGTGTGTGTGTGGTTGTATATAAATCAAATCTCACAGAGTGTGTGTCAGCTACTCGGGCAGGGACACGAAGCACTGGTTGGACAGAGAGGGTGCCGGAGGTTTTTGCTTGACCACTCGGCTGAGATCTCAACCCTATATCTGTGCCAGTGGGGGAGCCTTATTGGTGATCTGGAGAAAGAGGCAGAAACCAGTCCCAGACTGACTGTGATCTCTGTGTGCTCCTAAGGGAAATTGCACTTTGTGTGTACTTCTAATCCTCCCATTGTGTACATCTCTCACTGGTGCCAATGGTGAGGACTGAGACTCCTTGATTACGGGGCCAATGCAGGGGTGTCACAACTACCTTAATATAGCCAACTGATTTTCCAAAAGAATAACTACCTCTTAGTGTTTCATATCTTTCACAGTGTTGCTACATAAACAACTAAGATTTTCAGAATACATTGCTTTAAATTTGAAGACATTAGCTTCCAGTTTAGCCCATACATGTTGATCAGTAAGCAGTACACATACTGTCTAGTATCAGTTGAGCACCATTCAAACAAAAGTAAGGCTGCACAAAATTTCACCCATATCATCTTCAAGGAAATATTCCTCTAAGAAATGTCTGTTATTCAACAAACAACACTATAAGGAAGTGTGCATAAATATTTCTACTGAATTAATGTGTTTTAAAAACCAATACCTCAAAATGGTCAGATTGAGAAGTATGCTCACTTCCATGGAAGGCAAAGGGTGCCCAAACTGCACAATACATTCCCAACATGCTTTTTCCACTCTTTCTTTTCTTAAAAGGAATGCACCTCAAACATGCAGCAATCAGGCTTGCAAAGCACATCACCTTGATCAACACTTATGACAGTTTAATATGAAACAGGATATAATCAAAGTCAACTCTCCCTTTCGAGCAACATTGCTTTTATTAATAGTACTGCTGATCATTTACACATGCTGATACTGAGATAACTAGGGTTACCTATAAATATATATATATATATATATATATATATATATATATATATATATATATATATATATACACATATAAAACTAACTGCATCAAAAGCAGCCCTTAATTCAGGCTTTTCCTGCCAGGCAGCATTGCCAAACCGCCACCCTAAAAAATTGCAAGGTTATTAGAAACAGAAATTCTGAAACTGAGATTTTTATTTATTTAACCGACTACCCGTCTTATTATTAGTTAAAATGTCAAGTGAAGTTTATTTAACAAACTATGATTTAAATTTATACAAAAGTTATTATAGTGAGCAAATATAACCTGTTAGTATGACAAGTATTTTGTGACAGGTAACAAGGCAGGAATTTCTCCAATTAACTAAACAATTATCAAAATTACCAACAGTTTGTGTATCAGCAGATAAACATAGAAACTACGTGTGACTATTGCAGTAACTTAAACAAATGCTTAAATGTTTGTTACCTGTTTGGAATTACTTACTTTACATTTATAAGGAAATGTTTTACACTAAAAAAATAGATAAAAAGTGTTTTATCCCTAAATGTTATATAATTTCACTAAGATATGAGGTTTTCCCAGTCAATCAGCTGCAGATGGAAAATTTTTATTTAATACATAAACATGATATGATATTATTTAGTAATTAAAAGATGGGCTTACCTTAATATTTCTATGAAAATAAATGTCTGTTAATGGTTTCACTAAACAGTAGCTGTAAACCTAGACTCTGTATAAGTATGACCACTGTAAAGTACTTGTCCAAAATCAATTAATAAGCAAATTGTATTATTTTTAGGAGAAAAACATATATAGATGAATATCTAGGATTTTTTAAGAAGGAGAGTTAACTTTAGATGTCTTTGAAACCACTATAGTTTTCCAGTTGTATTATTTTGAATGGTTTCAAAAGATTTTTCAGAGAAGTGTAGCTGTGGGCCATTGAGTCCATGTTACCACCTAGGTTTCAGAAATATTATTGTAGGGAGCATTAACTGGGCAACTCAGTACTGCTGCTACTGCCCAACAGCATGATGTCAATAATATAACGTTCAGAGACATGGTAAAGCTGCATATAGCAACATCTCATTAGCGATTCATTATCATGTCTCTGAATAGAACAGTATATTAAACCTAACGGCACTAGTGGTCCCATACCAACCCATGCAATGCAGTTGCACAGACCCCTTCCAAAGTGCATGCATACATCCATGGACATCCATACACATGCACACACACACACACACACACACACACACACACACACACACACACACACACACACACACACACACACACACACACACACACACACACACACACACACACACACACACACACACACACACACACACACACACACACACACACACACACACACACACACACACACACACACATGCATGCATACATCCATCCAGACAAACTCAGATATGCCCATGCAGACATGTTCATAGGTTCACAGGTTGATACTAGGCTATCTGCCCTAGGGCATTTATAAGCCTCTCCAGAGTGTGTTTGGCTTTCGCCACCCTTTTAGATTAGTAGACTGTGCCTTTGAATAGTAGGTCACAGAAGATAGCCCTTTTAAGGTTAGTTTACTGTGCCTCTGTCTAGCAGGAACACAGAAGAGATCCCTGGGGTAAACTTATGATCTCCCATCCACTCGTCAAGATTTTTCTTGAAGAGAGTCAGTGAGGGGCTCTGCCTAACTTGGACTGGGATTTTGTTCCAGAGTGAGGGGAGCCTCTGGGATATGAATCTGTCCCTCCAGCATGTCCTATTTATTTCTGTGCTGAGGTTTAAGTCCCTGGAGCGTGTAGCTCTAAGGGATTTGGATTTCCTGAGGTGGAGCATGTTCATTAATTCTGGGTTGGACATGGCTTTATACGTCAGGCACAGATCACCTCTGAGTAGGCAGTAAGAAACCAAGTAGAGCTGGAGTTTCTTTAGTCGAACTGCATAGGGCATCTGTTTGAGTCCCTTGATCCTCTTGGTGAGGTAATTTTGGGGTCTTTCCAGATGCTGCAGGTGTCGGGTAAGGTACATCCCAAATGGGGCATTGTATTCAATTATGGGCCTGATGAGTGATGAGTAGAGGGGCACAATGACCTCTCTTGATCTAGATGTGAAACCTTTCATGATAAGGTGGGCTATATAGAAGGTCTTTCTAACCACTTTGGCAACAAGATTGTCAAAGGAGAGATTACTATCTACTTGGGTCCCCAAATCCCTAATTACTTCTTCCGTACTTAATGGATTACCACCTATGTGGTAATTTGTGGGCACTTTGTTTTTCCCAAAGGGGATGACTATGCATTTTTTGGCATTTAGCTTTAGGCCATGGCTCTGGCACCAGTTATCCGTCTCTGTGAGTCCATTTTGGAGGATGCTTGTATCAGCCGGAGAGTCGATTATGGCACCCAGTTTGCAGTCATCTGCGAACTTGGTCAGCCATAGTCCTCCCGTGTTAGCCTGTACCTCAGAGAAATATATACCGAACAAGAGAGGTCCCAGGACTGAGCCTTGTGGGACGCCACTTGTAACTGGTTTAGAGTCTGACATGGCACCTGCAATTCTGACCATGTGGGTTCTATCCCTGAGCCAGTTTGCAACCCATCTTGTGACATAGGGGTTGATATTTAAGCTGGTGAGCTTATTTATGATGCCCGAGTGGGGTATTGTGTCGAAGGCTTTTGCGAGGTCCAGGTAGGCTGTGTGGACTACCTTTCCATCGTCTATGGCCCTGGTAACTGTTTCAAAGAAGTCGACCAGGTTCAAGAGGCAAGATCTGCCCTTAACAAAGCTGAATTGGGTAGGATCCAGTGTCTGCAGGTTCCCAATGTCTTTGTTTATGAGTTCCATGATGATACGCTCCATAGCTTTGCAGACCAGGCTAGTCAGGCTTATAGGGCGATAGTTTCCGGGGTCCGTTGTGGCACCACCTTTGTGGAGCGGGACCACTGTTGCTGTATGCCATTCCTTGGGTACATATCCTGTAGTAAGGCTGAGATTGAACAGCGACTTTATGTGACGATTAAGTTCTTCTTGAAGCTCATGTAAGACGCAGCCCGGGACACCGTCCGGTCCCGTTGATGCTGTGTTTTTTGCTTTGGAGAGGGCAGCTCTCACCTATTCATCTGTGATGTCAGGGAAGCTACACTCTGTTGGGATAGACATTTGCTCTTTTGGGGGGGATGGGGGGAGAAATTTGCACTGAACATGTCTGCCAGGATGTTGACAATGTCTGTGGGTTCAGTGTATTTTTTGTCATTTTGCACTAACTCAGAGCATATCTGGGAGTTGCCACCCAGGTTGCTGACATTACTAAAGAAGGCCTTGTGATTGTCTTTAGTTTCTTGTGCAATTTTTCTTTCGAAGCTAGCCTTAGATGATTTTATGAGGGATCGTAGTTTCTTACTATTACTGATCAGAGATGCCTTCCCGTTTTAGGATTTTGCTCTGTCATGTAGTAGCTTCCTCCTTATGTTGTATAGCGTATTTATGGCTGGGGTCCACCAGACAGGTCTCCTGCCTTTGGGGGAGTGAGTCTTGGTTTTATTTGGGTTAGCACGATCCATGCATTCCTGTAGGTGTCCATAGAATGCATTTGTAAAGGATTCTGTGGTTTGAGCCATATTTTCCACTGGCCCGGGGGCTTTGAAGGATACCACCTCGGTTTTGAGAAGTGTGAAGTTTCCTTTTGAGAAGTTCTTCACCGTGGTTTCCTTGGCTGGGGGTGGGGATGGGATATGGATGTCCAGTAAGATTAATTTATGGTCTGACCTTACCAATGAGGGGTATACCTCCGGTGTGGAACATAGAGTCCCCATGTTGGTGATGACCAGGTCCAATATGTTTTCCCCTCTTGTGGGGGTGGTGACCAGTTGTTCCATAGCAGTTGAGTTTATAAATTCTAGGAACCGTTGGGCGAGGGTGTTGGGGCTTGAGTAGTTTTCCCAGTCAATGTTTGGGTAGTTGAAGTCACCCAATATAATGATGTTTGGAGAGACCTTCATATTCTCCAGTGTTCTCAGGAAAGCTGAGTGGGGTTCCTGAGTTTGGGAGGGTGGTCTGTAGCAGGCTACAAACTGAAAGGCAGTTTTGCCCACTGTTAGTTGCACATGGATGGTCTCCGATGCTTCGTGCAGTGCTACTAACCTGGAGGTGTGGGTATCTTTGATGTATATGGATACTCCCCCTCCTTTTGTGGTTCGGTCCGAGTTTTGTGGCCGAAAAGCATGGTATGAAGTATAACCTGGTAGTGCTGGGGTGCTTTTGGGAGCCTTGAACCAGGTTTCTGTAACTGCACAGATATCGATATTCTCCATACTGAGGAGAGCCTCGAGTGCGTGCATCTTGAGGTTTAGACTTTTGGCGTTGAGCAGCATTACCGTTATTTTTTTTTCATTGTGTTGTCTATGGAGGTGGGTTTGTCTTTTGAGCTTTGCCTAAAAAAGGCACTATGGGTGTGGCAAGAGCCTTAGCCAGTATTCAAAAGCCCAGGGGTGACAGGTGTAAGCCATCCCTAGCGAAGCAACGGGGCTTGTCGAGCATGTCATCCCAGGCTGACAGACACTGGATCCCCTTTAAATGACACCAATAATTTAGCCAATTGTTAAAATTGATCATTTTGTCTTTATATTGTGGCATCATTTTTGGTGAGGGCAAGATGCTACTCAAGGTCAGGGTCATACCAGCCTGGGCTACATGATCAGAGAGCTCCTCTATGTCTCTTTTCATGTAGTCCAGGGAGGTACGTCTCAGGTCATTCACACCAGCATGGACAATGACAGAGTCATACTTGTACGTGCTTTGGAGTGACCTGAGTGCATGCGTTATGTGGCGGATCCTGGCACCTGAAAGGCAGCTTACAGTGACCTTCTCCTTGTTCAGTCCGGTGAGTGGGACATCAATGTGTCTGAGAATAGATATGTATACACACACACACACACACACACACACACACACACACACACACACACACACACACACACACACACACACACACACATCCAGATAGTTGCAAGCATGCCCGTACAGACATGCATACATAAGCACACAGCCATACATTCACACATATGGATTGGTTCACAGTATACGCACAATCATATTAACAGCCCCAGTCCTTCCACTGAAGTGAATGAGCATATGCCGTCAAAAATGGCATAAACCTTTTCCACTTCACACTACAAATAATGAGGTAAATCTGTTGCCTGAATCACTTTACCACAGTATTAAGATGCCAGTGACATTTATGAGTGCCAGATTTGCATGCAGTATCACCAATGAGACTAATGTTCCTTCATACCATTGCAGTAGTACAACAGTACAGTGGTTGCTGCATCCCTCAGGCATAACGTACTGTGAAGATCTTCCAAAGACAAGTTTTCACAGTGTGGTAAGTCTGTCTGTATCTCAGGGGAGGTCCTTCGTCATTGCAACTTATGTGCCTCTGAATCCCTGGTTTCCAAGATCACACTAACATGCCCTTTTCATCACAGCCTGATTCCTGTTTTTGAATCCTGACCAGCATTAGCAATTAATCTGCATGTCTCTGAATCTCAATGTGATTTCTACAAGCGCTAATAGGCAGTGTTCTTTTATCTTTGTCATAATCACCGCTGGCAGCGGATGCATCGTATTACTGCATGCACCCCTGTCATTCATTTCCCCACAAGATACACATCCAAACATATGCATACATACAAATTTACATAACACCCCTGATGTTGCCTCTTGTTTTTTTCCCCTCCCTTATAAATCACAAATAATTACAGTCAGTCAATAATGCCAGTCATTAGAGTTTTATTCTTATGGTTCAGAAAATGCATTTTGATACAAGATTTGCTGTTCTATTAGCTATTTAAGTGGATTAGAATAATATTAGAATAATATTTATCAAGACATTTATAAGACTCCCTCCCCTCACCACCACTTTTGCCCAAAAATCTTGATTATGGTCTCGTATGTTACAGATCATTACAGTCAGTCAGTAATGGCAGACATAAGAGTTTCATATTTTTCCCCATTATGATCCGTGCTGTAAAACCTGAGTACTATTAACTTTTTTAAATGGAAATAGTCTCCGTCGTGTGTATTGTACTCCCCATATGACTCTATATCATGTTATTGAACATTTAATTAATCGACAATTTAAATGTCGACATGTAAATATCAAAATATCTCAACACTGAAAGCAGTAAATGCCGAAAATAGTAGTGTTGAAAATTCATAGTTGGCCACTTTGTTTGCAGTGTTGTAGAACGTAACTACGAGAGCGCGTACAAATTTAAAACCACTTAAGCAACAAATTTAATATTAAGCTATACATTTAAACTTTTGTTTCAAAGTGTAGAAATGTATACCCTACATGCAGTGGATATAAAAAGTTTACACATCCCTGTTAAATGCCTGTTTTTATGATATAAAAAAATGAGACCACAATAAATCATTTCAAAACTTTTTCTACCTTTAATGTGACCTATAACCTGTACAATTCAATTGAAAAATAAATTTGTTAGGGGAAAAATATAAAAAATAAAAAAATGTACAATAAGCTGGTTATATCACAAAAACACTGTATCCACTGTATTTATTGTGATATTCATTTAAAATAAGGTATATATTCATAAAATTATGTGATTTAGTGATCCGGAACTGATATGGGATCCATCTAAAATTTCATCTAAAGTACATAATAGTTGTGCATTTGACTATATGTGATTTCTCAGATGGCTGGCACTTCGGATTCAGCTGCTGGTATAGTACATAACTGTTATGATGCTGTAATGTCTCAGAAAAATACACAGATTTTACACGTAGATGGTTACCTATTTAACAAAGAAAATACCATGAAAGATAAATGTTACTGGTGCTGCAAATTAAAGCAGTTGAATAACATGTGGTTAAGGTTAAATATAGCGATCTTTACTTTAGTTTTGTTATTCACTAGCAATCAGGACGTGATATTGGGAGAATATGCTTATTCGATATTTTGATTTTCAACATTTCCTGCTTTCGGTTATATTGCAGTTCGGAGGTTACGTGTCAAGGTTTAGGTTGTCGGTTATTTTAACATTCAATAACGTGATATAGACCCCCCCCATACAACTCTCATGTTGTAAAACATGCTTTTTTTAAATTCTGAAGTCACTTAGGGTTATATATATGTATGAGCCTGGTGTCTAGACCCCCCTCTGGGAGTGGAATATGGCTCGTCAGTCAAGAGGAGTTTAAGTGTAGTAGCCCATGCACACACATTACCTATCCCTCCAACTGCAACCATTCAGGCAGGCAGACACTTATACGACTGACAGAAAGTTGAAGGAAAAGATCCTTGATAATACTACCGATATTAGGAAGTACAAAGAGACTAATGCGCTTGCTAAACATTGTTATACCATGGGCAGCTGACATGATTCTAAGTTTTTGGTCTTAGAACTTATTGATTGCAATTTCAGAGGGGGTGATATAAGTAATATAACAGAATTATGTGAACTGAACTGGATTTTAACTTTGAAAGCTGACAGTTCACCTAGTCATCTGTGCTAAGTGGCTTTCCATTATTTAAAGCTTCTCACTGTGTTGTTTCTTTTCCTGGTCTGATGAAGCGACAGATGGTTGTGAAAGCGCTTACCTACATTTTATAAGTATTTTTTGTGGTTTTATGTGTTTTTTTTCTTTTCATTAAACTTTACTTTTAATTGGGACTGCTGTGTTTGGTTAGAGTTTTTTTTTTCCGATTACGTGTTGTTTCTTGCTTTGACCTTTACTCACCACTTTACTTCTTTTTACTGGTGCATCTAGGTAATAAAACAGAAACAAACTGAAGTCCACGGTAACTACAAACTGACTCTGTGAGATCATTTGCAAAGGTCATACTTTGGGCTGTATAACAACAAACCAGTGAGTACTTGCTCACCTTTTGAGAATACATTAGAAACCAGAAGGACGTGAGAATGACTTCCCTGGCTGCACATATCTCATTATTTGATTTGTTTATTTATTTAGCTAGTTTTTATTTTATTTTATTTTTTTTACAAGGGTATTGCGCTGATCTCAGTGGAGCAATTGCAGGCACTGTCCAGGTGAATATATCACAATGAAGAGAGAGTGAAAGACAAGTAAAAGCAGGTGGGTACAAGTGCCGGTAAAACATTTGTTAGAGAAAAAAGGGGAGATCGGGAATAATGTGAGAATAGAGACTAAAGCAGAGGTGCCAAGACAGCAATTTTTAGAAGGAGAAATGATTAGAGAAGAGATGGTAGTGTGGTTTATGTTGATGTGGTTTGTTTGTTGACATTGGTATTTAGCTTGTGTGGTTGGGTGCTGTTTGTGGCTGTTTTAGACAAACTGGCAGTGCATACCACAATCTGTGAAGCAGTGTGGAGAAAGGATGTTTGGTGCAGTGTGGTTTAGTTGCAGGTATAATCAGATTGGGGGTGGACTATGAGGAATGTCTATGGAAGCATGCTGAAATTATAGGAATTAAGTTTATATGCTAGTGGGGAGAAAAGAATCAGACATAAAGAATTATCGTAGCCAACCTTGAGAAAGTCATGCAATGGTGCTCCTGATGGGATGAATTTGTAATGAAATTTTTGTATTTTTTTTGTGTGTGTGGTTGTTGCAATAATTGGTAAACTGTATCCCTCTTAACTTGACATCTATTTCACTTGGTTGCAGTTGAATCAACACATTACTTGCCCTGCTGTTGACCCCAACATAATTTTGCATTTTCGTAAAGTATTTCTCTTCCTGACTCAATATAATCATTGCTGTAAGTTTACTTCAACTAAATGCTTCTACTAATGTGTATAAGCTGTAAAACCTGATATTTTGAACAACTTAATATACAGCCAATCTTCTTTTTTTAATAGATGGTTTGTTATCTCAACCAATATGATCAAAACTTAATTGAATGAGACAGACGGATTTCATTAAGTCATGAAAGATTGCTTTCATTGCAGTTTAATAACTTACCAAAACTATTTTTTTCTTTCTGCTTAAAAATATTTCATATCTTCTGCATATTTAACTTCTCCATAACAATGTACTATCATGTTTTCCTTTTTACACTACATTTGTAAGTAATAATATAAACGCAATTTATTCAAGACGTGTTTGGTATTAGGTTACTGTAGTCTCAAATATAGCAGTCTTTAGTAGTCTTCAGTTATTCCATTTTTACATTTATTTTATTTTTACACTGATTATTGATGGCCATGTCTGCACACTTAACAGTGAGATTTAAGCAAAGTCAGCATAAAATATAGGGCAAAGATTGATTTCATAATTCATTAAGTCAGTATTTGATGCTTGCTGTTTGCTGAAAGGCATTACTAAAGGTCTTATGAGGAGAACACAACTAACATCTTTGTTCAAATCTTTGAATAAATATTTCAAATATAATTTTCTTGTGGTCATACATATTAATATTATTTTGCGTAAACCATAAAAGGACATTTATTATTTTTTATATTTATTATATTTGTTTACTGGAGTAATACACTGATTTCGATTGACTATGTGCAGACACAGCCCGAGTGAATAGGATCACATGAGAAATGAATGAAACATATTTACAGGTACAAGGACATGCTAAAAACATACACACATTTACAGTTTCAAGAATGTGTTACAACATTTAGTTCAAGAAGCAGTTAACAATGTGAAAACATAGTTGGAAAAACAGAATTATGCTTATCAAAACTTTATGGATAAGATGTATCCCCAATGACTGAGATGGTTTATGCTACATTTATAGCAGCATATTGTTACATAGAGAGGTATGAAGACATTAGAATAGGCAGTTGCAGGAAAGGATATCATGGGGAGAAGACAGAGAAAGGGTGAGAGAAGCATGCAGAGGGGGGAGGAGTAGAAAGGAGAGGAAAAGAGAATGTATTCGTACAAAATTCTCCCAGAACAGAGCTTATGCTCTGCTTATCTTCACTAATTAGTCTACTAATTAATGTATAGTTATGTTGCACTGAAGACTCACTGTTTGCAAACATGAGAATCTACAGGCACTGAGATTTTGTCGAAATATAAAAAAACACAAATAATCAGCAAATCATCATCTTCTTTCGGCTGTTCCCGTTAGGGGTCGCCACAGCGGATTATCTGTTTCCATTTCTTCCTGTCCTCTGCATCTTGCTCTGTCACACCAAACACCTGCATGTCCTCTCTCACCACATCCATAAACCTTATCTTAAGCCTTCCTCTTTTCCTCTTACCTGGTAGCTTCATCCTTAGCATCTTTTTCCCAATATACTCAGCATCCCTCCTCAGCACATGTCCAAACCAATGTAATCTTGCCTCTCTGGCTTTGTCTCCAAACCTTACAACCTGGGCTGACCATCTAATATACTTATTCCTAATCCTGTCCACCCTCGTCACACCCAGTGCAAATCTTAACATCTTTAACTCTGCCACATCCAGCTCAAACTCCTGCCTTTTTGTCAATGCCACTGTCTCCAACCCATATAACATAGCTGGTCTCACTACCCTCTTGTAGACCTTCCCTTTCACTCTTACTGGTACTCGTCTGTCACAAATCACTCCTGACACTCTTCTCCACCCACTCCACCCTGCCTGTACTCTCTTCTTCACCCCTCTTCCACACTCACCATTACTCTGAACTATTGACCCCAAGTATTTAAACTCATCCACCTTTGCCACCTCTACTCCTTGCATCCTCACCATTCCTCTATCCTCCCTCTCATTCACACACATATATTCTGTCTTAGTCCTGCTGACCTTCATTCCTCTTCTCTCTAGAGCATATCTCCATCTCTCCAGGGTCATCTCCACCTGTTCCCTACTCTTACTACAGATCACAATGTCATCTGCAAGCATCATAGTCCACGAGGACTCCTGTCTGATCTCGTCTGTCAACCTGTCCATCACCATTGCAAATAAGAAAGGGCTCAGAGCTGATCCTTGATGTAATCCCACCTCCACCTTAAACGCATCTGTCACTCCCACCACAGACCTCACCACTGTCACACTACCCTTGTACATATCCTGTACCGCTCTTACATACTTCTCTGACACTCCCGACTTCCTCATACAATACCAACTCCTCTCTAGGCACCCTGTCATATGCTTTCTCTAAGTCTACAAAAACACAAGGCAACTCCTTTTGACCTTCTCTGTACTTCTCCATCAACACTCTCAGAGTAAACATCGCATCTGTAGTGCTCTTTCCTGGCATGAAACCATACTGCTGATCACTGATCATCACGTCTGTTCTTAACCTAGCTTCCACTACTCTTTCCCATAGCTTCAGGCTGTGACTGATCAATTTAATCCCTCTGTAGTTACTACAGCTCTGCACATCACCCTTATTCTTAAAAATCGGTACCAAAACACTTCTCCATTCCTCAGGCATCCTCTCACTTTCCAAGATTTCATTAAGCAATCTGGTTAAAAACTCCACTGCCATTTCATCTAAACACCTCCATGCTTCCACAGGTATGTCATCTGGACCAACAGCCTTTCCATTCTTCATCCTCTTCATAGCTATCCTTACTTCCTCCTTGCTAATCCATTGTACTTCATGATTCACTATCCCTACATCATCCAACCTTCTCTCCCTCTCATTCTCTTCATTCATCAGCCCCTCAAAGTACTCTTTCCATCTGCTCAACACACTCTCCTCGCTTGTGAGTATGTTTCCCTCATTATCCTTTATCACCTTTACCTGCTGTACATCTTTCCTAGCTCGGTCCCTCTGTCTAGCCAATCAGCAAAGGTCTTTTTCTCCCTCCTTAGTGTCCAACCTTTCATACAACTCTTCATATGCCTTATCCTTAGCCTTCTCCACCTCTCTCTTTGCCATGCTCCTCATCTCCTTATACTCCTGTCTACTTTCTTCATCTCTCTGACAATCCCACTTCCTCATTCCACCACCAGGTCTCCTTGTCCTCCTTCCTCTGTCCAGATGTCACACCAAGCACCTTTCTAGCCTTCTCCCTTACTAGCTCTGCTGTAGTTACCCAGCTATTGTTGTAACTCTTCACTGCCACCCAGTGCCTGTCCTAATTCATCCCTGAACTTCACCTCACAATTACCCTTTTTCAGTTTCCACCATTTGATTCTTGGTGCTGCCCTCACACTCCTCCTCCTTTTCTTGATCACCAACGTCATCCTACAAACCACATCCTATGCTGCCTAGCTGCACTTTCCCCTGTCACCACTTTACAGTCTCCAATCTCCTTCAAACTGGCCCTCCTACATAAGATATTATCCACTTGCGTGCATCATCCTCCACTCTTGTATGTCACTCTGTGCTCCTCCCTCTTGTTAAAATCCGTATTCACCACAGCCATGTCCATCCTTTTCGCAAAATCCACTACCATCTGAACTTCTGCATTCCTTTGTTTAACACCATACCTACCCATCACTCCCTCATCCCCTCTGTTCCCTTCACCAACATGCCCATTGAAATCTGCTCCAATCACCTCTCTCTCACCCTTGGGTACAGTCATCCCCACTTCATCCAACTCACTCCAACATTTTTCTTTCTCATCCATCGCACACCCAACTTGTGGAGCATATGCACTATCAACATTCATCATTACACTATCAATTTCTGCCTTCATAAACATCACTCTATCTGACACTCTTTTCACCTCCAAAACACTCTTAGCATATTGTTCCTTCAGGATAACTCCTATGCCATTTCTCCTCCCATCCACACCATGATAAAACAATTTGAACCCACCTCCGATACACCTAGCCTTACTCCCCTTCCATCTGGTCTCTTGCACACACAATATACCAATCTTCCTTCTGTCCATCATATCGGCTAGCTCTCTCCCTATACCAGTCATACTGCCAACATTCAAAGTTCCGACCCTCACTACCACATTCCTAGCCTTTCTCCTCTCTTCCTTCCTTTGGCCATGCCTTCCGCCTCTTCTCCTCCTTCTGCCAAAAGTAGCCCAATTTCCGCCAACACCCTGTTGGCTACTGGTGGCAATCGTTGTTAACCCAGACCTCGACTGCTCCGGTATGGAAATACTTACTGGTGTTCGCATGAAGTATTTGGTGAAGTTTTACACCGGATGCCCTTCCTGATGCAACCCTCCCCATTTATCCGAGCTTGGGACCGACACAAAGAAATGCACTGGCTTGTGCATCCCCAGTGGCTGGGTTACAAATAATCAGCGTATAAAAGTGAGATAATTGTGAGATGTTATAAAGTGAGATAATTGTGAGATGTTATAATATACACAGGTTAATACAATGTAGGCAAATATGTTGTGAATTAAGTGCATGAATACAGTAAATAATAAAGAAAGAAATCACGATATTCTGTAAACTTCACGCATGCATGCTGCATCCTGGCATATTTCAGGCTTTGGAACCATTTGCAGATGTAAGATGCCAGCATGTGGCATAAACATGAGAAAGTAATAAGGTAGTAAATGCTTCCAGAGCTAGCATACTGATGAGGGTATAATTAATTTTGATGTGATGGTTTATATCAGCTGAAGTGTACGTAGGTAATTGCATGTAATAAAATGAAGCTATGACTCTACCTATAAATGGAATTGCTGAATTATGATTCATGAGTTTTAGAGTAACAGAATATTAAAAAAAAAAACATTTAAAATTAAATGATTTAGCTTATGTACCTTACGATTTGCCTTTTAAACTACAAGACCAACTGTACTCTATTTTTGTCTTTCTTTTTGCCTTCTTGCTGCTACCAGCTTATCTCCTTGTTCAAACAATCAGATATAGCAGTAGCAGAGTAACATTCATAGTTATCTGATGAAGTTTTTTGACGAAAACATACTGGTTGTATGTCAGTGTTTAATCTTACATTGTGGCTGTTGGTGCTGTGTCTTTGTGAATAAACATTGTGTTTTGCAGTGGAAACGACTATCCAAGTGCTTTTTGGGATTTATTGGTTACTGTTTAGGCAGTTTTCCTCCTTTGCACTGGTTCTAACTAGGTAAACCCACTAGGTAAGGGTGGCAAAATAACTTTTTAAGAGTCACAATGTAGGAAAACGGAGTGAGAGGGACTTAATACCCTGAACAATAAGCTGAAGCTCATTAGTAGCATATAGCTTTAGCTCTTTTTGCTAAATTGGAAATACTTTTCCTTTATTTCCCCTGATTGGGCCTGATACTCACAATTCATTATACCTTCTTTGGCACATATTAGAAAACTTTGCTTTTTATCATTTACTCCTCAGAGGATAAAAAAAATCAGTGTTTTCTAACATTTGACTAAATGTAACACTGCTAATTTAAATAACTTTGTCATTGTATTTAATCTGCTGCAGTTAATTATATTGCTTAGTTTCCTGTTTTTATTTGTATAATCAGTATCCTTGTAAATGACCTCCTGAAATTTTGAAATTTAAACGGGTACCCATATTAAATAAATAAGAACAAACACAAAACAAATAAGCAAAGAAATAAATGTTTTGTACCACTGTGGTTATTCATGCATCAAGGTGTAGTGTATGTTCCAGAAATATAATAAATCTCTTGAAAATACCTCTAAAACTCTAAGTTGGTTCATAAAACTTACAGCAATTTTGAACATTTAGAAACAAATAGTCAAGCAGATCTTTAATAGACTTACATGACAGATGTACAGTAAATTCAGTGTTTTGCTGCGGGCATTGCTTTGCAATAAAACATTTTTCACAGTAGCAGAAGGCTTAGCTTCTCATTCTCCACTAGTGATAACTGGGAGACCCATAATTACAAGCCCTGCAAATGTACAAAATGTATCGTAAATCAGTAAGGAAAAAGAGAATCTCACAACTTGCTCTACTGTCATTAAAGTCGCCAATGTCGGGGGATGTACCCCAGACCCCTGAAAGTTATATATACTAGCTCTAAGATCATTGCACATGGTGTGTAAATGGGAACGAGACAGGGAGAGAGAGAAGATCACTGTACCTTGGAATAAAGGTAATTCAATGAGTTACTGCAGTCTCAGATTTACTATATGCTTAATGCTGTTATACTGACACTGAGCAATTGGAAACATTTTTGTTCCACAGTATTACTCTGAAATATAAAGAGTTGTGGGTCTTTCATCTGCTATTACTATTGCTACAAAGTAAGATTATCCATTTTAGAATTTGCAACAGCTTCCTTGTCAGTGTATAACAGAGCTTACTGAAATTTTGTATCCGTTTTGAATAAAAACAACATTGTTATTAGTCATTCCCTAAAGTGGTAGCTATAAGAATGGACTGACTTGTTTGTCTGTTCACATGACCTTCCTGGCTGTGGTATCTGGCAGTCGATCCTGTGAGAAGATGAGTTCCTCCCAACCCTCACCCCTTAGGCACCCCTTCAGCTATGACTCCGAAGCTACACAGAGGCACATAGTGTTGTTAGTAGGACTTTGGATGCTACTTCTGCTGCCAGAGGATGATCAATTTTAGAGGATAATTCCTTTCACTATCATTGCTGCTCTGTAAAACAAAAATCAGTTCTTCTTCTTTTCTAATAAATTCTGGCTTTCAAAGAAGCCTGGAAGATAAAGAAAGAAAGGAACACATCTAGAGAAGAAGCTGTTCCTACTTACCTGTGGGGAAGTCAGACTTCTTTCCTTTTCTTCACACACCTACTCTACTATTATAGTCAGAAGTATGAAACAATTGTTTAAACAGTTATACAGGCTGACAGTGTTGTGATTATAGTCAGGAGTGTGAAACAGTTGTTTAAACAGTTATACAGGCTGACAGTGTTCTGATTATAGTCTGGAGTGTGAAACAATTGTTTAAACGGTTATACAGGCTGACAGTGTTGTGATTATAGTCAGGAGTATGAAACAATTGTTTAAACAGTTACATAGGCTGACAGTGTTGTGATTATAGTCAGAAGTATGAAACAAATGTTTAAACAGTTATACAGGCTGACAGTGTTGTGATTATAGTCAGGAGTGTGAAACAATTGTTTATATAGTTATACAGGCTGACAGTGTTGTGATTATAGTCTGGAGTGTGAAACAATTGTTTATACATTTATACAGGCTGACAGTGTTGTGATTATAGTCAGGAGTGTGAAACAATTGTTTAAACAGTTATACAGGCTGACAGTGTTCTGATTATAGTTTGGAGTGTGAAACAATTGTTTAAATGGTTATACAGGCTGACAGTGTTGTGATTATAGTAAGGAGTGTGAAACAATTGTTTAAACAGTTACATAGGCTGACAGTGTTGTGATTATAGTCAGAAGTATGAAACAAATGTTTAAACAGTTATACAGGCTGACGGTGTTGTGATTATAGTCAGGAGTGTGAAACAATTGTTTATATACAGTTATACAGGCTGACAGTGTTGTGATTATAGTCTGGAGTGTGAAACAATTGTTTATACAGTTATACAGGCTGACAGTGTTGTGATTATAGTCAGGAGTGTGAAACAATTGTTTAAACGGTTGTACAGGCTGACAGTGTTGTGATTATACTCAGGAGTGTGAAACAATTGTTTAAACAGTTATACAGGCTGACAGTGTTGTGATTATAGTCAGGAGTGTGAAACAATTGTTTAAACAGTTATACAGGCTGACAGTGTTGTGATTATAGTCAGGAGTGTGAAACAATTGTTTAAATGGTTGTACAGGCTGACAGTGTTGTGATTATAGTCAGGAGTGTGAAACAATTGTTTAAACAGTTATACAGGCTGACAGTGTTGTGATTATAGTCAGGAGTGTGAAACAATTGTTTAAACAGTTATACAGGCTGACAGTGTTGTGATTATAGTCAGGAGTGTGAAACAATTGTTTATACAGTTATACAGGCTGACAGTGTTGTGATTATAGTCTGGAGTGTGAAACAATTGTTTATACAGTTATACAGGCTGACAGTGTTGTGATTATAGTCAGGAGTGTGAAACAATTGTTTAAACGGTTGTACAGGCTGACAGTGTTGTGATTATAGTCAGGAGTGTGAAACAATTGTTTAAACAGTTATACAGGCTGACAGTGTTGTGATTATAGTCAGGAGAGTGAAATAATTGTTTAAACAGTTATACAGGCTGACAGTGTTGTGATTATAGTCAGGAGTGTGAAACAATTGTTTAAACAGTTATACAGGCTGACAGTGTTGTGATTATAGTCAGGAGTGTGAAACAATTGTTTATACAGTTATACAGGCTGACAGTGTTGTGATTATAGTCAGGAGTGTGAAACAATTGTTTATACAGTTATACAGGCTGACAGTGTTGTGATTATAGTCAGGAGTGTGAAACAATTGTTTATACAGTTATACAGGCTGACAGTGTTGTGATTATAGTCAGGAGAGTGAAACAATTGTTTAAACAGTTATACAGGCTGACAGTGTTGTGATTATAGTCAGGAGTGTGAAACAATTGTTTAAACAGTTATACAGGCTGACAGTGTTGTGATTATAGTCAGGAGTGTGAAACAAATGTTTATACAGTTATACAGGCTGACAGTGTTGTGATTATAGTCTGGAGTGTGAAACAATTGTTTATACAGTTATACAGGCTGACAGTGTTGTGATTATAGTCTGGAGTGTGAAACAATTGTTTATACAGTTATACAGGCTGACAGTGTTGTGATTATAGTCAGGAGAGTGAAACAATTGTTTAAATAGTTATACAGGCTGACAGTGTTGTGATTATAGTCAGGAGTGTGAAACAATTGTTTAAACAGTTATACAGGCTGACAGTGTTGTGATTATAGTCAGGAGTGTGAAACAATTGTTTAAACAGTTATACAGGCTGACAGTGTTGTGATTATAGTCAGGAGTGTGAAACAATTGTTTATACAGTTATACAGGCTGACAGTGTTGTGATTATAGTCAGGAGTGTGAAACAATTGTTTATACAGTTATACAGGCTGACAGTGTTGTGATTATAGTCTGGAGTGTGAAACAATTGTTTAAACAGTTATACAGGCTGACAGTGTTGTGATTATAGTCAGGAGTGTGAAACAATTGTTTAAACAGTTATACAGGCTGACAGTGTTGTGATTATAGTCAGAAGTATGAAACAAATGTTTAAACAGTTATACAGGCTGACGGTGTTGTGATTATAGTCAGGAGTGTGAAACAATTGTTTATACAATTATACAGGCTGACAGTGTTGTGATTATAGTCTGGAGTGTGAAACAATTGTTTATACAGTTATACAGGCTGACAGAGTTGTGATTATAGTCTGGAGTGTGAAACAATTGTTTATACAGTTATACAGGCTGACAGTGTTGTGATTATAGTCTGGAGTGTGAAACAATTGCTTATACAGTTATACAGGCTGACAGTGTTGTGATTATAGTCAGGAGAGTGAAACAATTGTTTAAATAGTTATACAGGCTGGCAGTGTTGTGATTATAGTCAGGAGTGTGAAACAATTGTTTAAACAGTTATACAGGCTGACAGTGTTGTGATTATAGTGATGAGTGTGAAACAATTGTTTAAACAGTTATACAGGCTGACAGTGTTCTGATTATAGTCTGGAGTGTGAAACAATTGTTTAAACGGTTATACAGGCTGACAGTGTTGTGATTATAGTCAGGAGTGTGAAACAATTGTTTAAACAGTTACATAGGCTGACAGTGTTGTGATTATAGTCAGACGTATGAAACAAAGGTTTAAACAGTTATACAGGCTGACAGTGTTGTGATTATAGTCAGGAGAGTAAAACAATTGTTTAAATAGTTATACAGGCTGACAGTGTTGTGATTATAGTCAGAAGTATGAAACAAATGTTTAAACAGTTATACAGGCTGACAGTGTTGTGATTATAGTCAGGAGTGTGAAACAATTGTTTATACAGTTATACAGGCTGACAGTGTTGTGATTATAGTCTGGAGTGTGAAACAATTGTTTATACAGTTATACAGGCTGACAGTGTTGTGATTATAGTCAGGAGTGTGAAACAATTGTTTAAATAGTTATACAGGCTGACAGTGTTGTGATTATAGTCAGGAGTGTGAAACAATTGTTTAAACAGTTATACAGGCTGACAGTGTTGTGATTATAGTGATGAGTGTGAAACAATTGTTTAAACAGTTATACAGGCTGACAGTGTTCTGATTATAGTTTGGAGTGTGAAACAATTGTTTAAACAGTTATACAGGCTGACAGTGTTGTGATTATAGTCAGGAGTGTGAAACAATTGTTTAAACAGTTATACAGGCTGACAGTGTTGTGATTATAGTCAGGAGTGTGAAACAATTGTTTAAATGGTCGTACAGGCTGACAGTGTTGTGATTATAGTCAGGAGTGTGAAACAATTGTTTAAGGAGTTATACAGGCTGACAGTGTTGTGATTATAGTCAGGAGAGTGAAATAATTGTTTAAACAGTTATACAGGCTGACAGTGTTGTGATTATAGTCAGGAGTGTGAAACAATTGTTTAAACAGTTATACAGGCTGACAGTGTTGTGATTATAGTCAGGAGTGTGAAACAAATGTTTATACAGTTATACAGGCTGACAGTGTTGTGATTATAGTCTGGAGTGTGAAACAATTGTTTAAACAGTTATACAGGCTGACAGTGTTGTGATTATAGTCAGGAGTGTGAAACAATTGTTTAAACAGTTATACAGGCTGACAGTGTTGTGATTATAGTCAGGAGTGTGAAACAATTGTTTAAACAGTTATACAGGCTGACAGTGTTCTGATTATAGTCAGGAGTGTGAAACAATTGTTTAAACAGTTATACAGGCTGACAGTGTTGTGATTATAGTCAGGAGTGTGAAACAATTGTTTATACAGTTATACAGGCTGACAGTGTTGTGATTATAGTCTGGAGTGTGAAACAATTGTTTATACAGTTATACAGGCTGACAGTGTTGTGATTATAGTCTGGAGTGTGAAACAATTGTTTATACAGTTATACAGGCTGACAGTGTTGTGATTATAGTCAGGAGTGTGAAACAATTGTTTAAACAGTTATACAGGCTGACAGTGTTGTGATTATAGTCAGGAGTGTGAAACAATTGTTTAAACAGTTATACAGGCTGACAGTGTTGTGATTATAGTCAGGAGAGTGAAATAATTGTTTAAACAGTTATACAGGCTGATAGTGTTGTGATTATAGTCAGGAGTGTGAAACAATTGTTTAAACAGTTATACAGGCTGACAGTGTTGTGATTATAGTCAGGAGTGTGAAACAAATGTTTATACAATTATACAGGCTGACAGTGTTGTGATTATAGTCTGGAGTGTGAAACAATTGTTTATACAGTTATACAGGCTGACAGAGTTGTGATTATAGTCTGGAGTGTGAAACAATTGTTTATACAGTTATACAGGCTGACAGTGTTGTGATTATAGTCTGGAGTGTGAAACAATTGTTTATACAGTTATACAGGCTGACAGTGTTGTGATTATAGTCAGGAGAGTGAAACAATTGTTTAAATAGTTATACAGGCTGGCAGTGTTGTGATTATAGTCAGGAGTGTGAAACAATTGTTTAAACAGTTATACAGGCTGACAGTGTTGTGATTATAGTCAGGAGAGTAAAACAATTGTTTAAATAGTTATACAGGCTGACAGTGTTGTGATTATAGTCAGAAGTATGAAACAAATGTTTAAACAGTTATACAGGCTGACGGTGTTGTGATTATAGTCAGGAGTGTGAAACAATTGTTTATACAGTTATACAGGCTGACAGTGTTGTGATTATAGTCTGGAGTGTGAAACAATTGTTTATACAGTTATACAGGCTGACAGTATTGTGATTATAGTCAGGAGTGTGAAACAATTGTTTAAACGGTTGTACAGGCTGACAGTGTTGTGATTATACTCAGGAGTGTGAAACAATTGTTTAAACAGTTATACAGGCTGACAGTGTTGTGATTATAGTCAGGAGTGTGAAACAATTGTTTAAACAGTTATACAGGCTGACAGTGTTGTGATTATAGTCAGGAGTGTGAAACAATTGTTTAAACAGTTATACAGGCTGACAGTGTTGTGATTATAGTCAGGAGTGTGAAACAATTGTTTAAACAGTTATACAGGCTGACAGTGTTGTGATTATAGTCAGGAGTGTGAAACAATTGTTTAAATGGTCGTACAGGCTGACAGTGTTGTGATTATAGTCAGGAGTGTGAAACAATTGTTTAAGGAGTTATACAGGCTGACAGTGTTGTGATTATAGTCAGGAGAGTGAAATAATTGTTTAAACAGTTATACAGGCTGACAGTGTTGTGATTATAGTCAGGAGTGTGAAACAATTGTTTAAACAGTTATACAGGCTGACAGTGTTGTGATTATAGTCAGGAGTGTGAAACAAATGTTTATACAGTTATACAGGCTGACAGTGTTGTGATTATAGTCTGGAGTGTGAAACAATTGTTTATACAGTTATACAGGCTGACAGAGTTGTGATTATAGTCTGGAGTGTGAAACAATTGTTTATACATTTATACAGGCTGACAGTGTTGTGATTATAGTCAGGAGAGTGAAACAATTGTTTAAATAGTTATACAGGCTGACAGTGTTGTGATTATAGTCAGGAGTGTGAAACAATTGTTTAAACAGTTATACAGGCTGACAGTGTTGTGATTATAGTGATGAGTGTGAAACAATTGTTTAAACAGTTATACAGGCTGACAGTGTTCTGATTATAGTTTGGAGTGTGAAACAATTGTTTAAACAGTTATACAGGCTGACAGTGTTGTGATTATAGTCAGGAGTGTGAAACAATTGTTTAAACAGTTACATAGGCTGACAGTGTTGTGATTATAGTCAGAAGTATGAAACAAATGTTTAAACAGTTATACAGGCTGACGGTGTTGTGATTATAGTCAGGAGTGTGAAACAATTGTTTATACAGTTATACAGGCTGACAGTGTTGTGATTATAGTCAGGAGTGTGAAACAATTGTTTATACAGTTATACAGGCTGACAGTGTTGTGATTATAGTCAGGAGTGTGAAACAATTGTTTAAACAGTTATACAGGCTGACAGTGTTGTGATTATAGTGATGAGTGTGAAACAATTGTTTAAACAGTTATACAGGCTGACAGTGTTCTGATTATAGTTTGGAGTGTGAAACAATTGTTTAAACAGTTATACAGGCTGACAGTGTTGTGATTATAGTCAGGAGAGTAAAACAATTGTTTAAATAGTTATACAGGCTGACAGTGTTGTGATTATAGTCAGAAGTATAAAACAAATGTTTAAGCAGTTATACAGGCTGACAGTGTTGTGATTATAGTCAGGAGTGTGAAACAATTGTTTATACAGTTATACAGGCTGACAGTGTTGTGATTATAGTCTGGAGTGTGAAACAATTGTTTATACAGTTATACAGGCTGACAGTGTTGTGATTATAGTCTGGAGTGTGAAACAATTGTTTATACAGTTATACAGGCTGACAGTGTTGTGATTATAGTCAGGAGTGTGAAACAATTGTTTAAACGGTTGTACAGGCTGACAGTGTTGTGATTATAGTCAGGAGTGTGAAACAATTGTTTAAACAGTTATACAGGCTGACAGTGTTGTGATTATAGTCAGGAGTGTGAAACAATTGTTTAAACAGTTATACAGGCTGACAGTGTTGTGATTATAGTCAGGAGTGTGAAACAATTGTTTAAACAGTTATACAGGCTGACAGTGTTGTGATTATAGTCAGGAGTGTGAAACAAATGTTTATACAATTATACAGGCTGACAGTGTTGTGATTATAGTCAGGAGTGTGAAACAATTGTTTATATAGTTATACAGGCTGACAGTGTTGTGATTATAGTCTGGAGTGTGAAACAATTGTTTATACAGTTATACAGGCTGACAGTGTTGTGATTATAGTCTGGAGTGTGAAACAATTGTTTATACAGTTATACAGGCTGACAGTGTTGTGATTATAGTCAGGAGAGTGAAACAATTGTTTAAATAGTTATACAGGCTGACAGTGTTGTGATTATAGTCAGGAGTGTGAAACAATTGTTTAAACAGTTATACAGGCTGACAGTGTTGTGATTATAGTGATGAGTGTGAAACAATTGTTTAAACAGTTATACAGGCTGACAGTGTTCTGATTATAGTCTGGAGTGTGAAACAATTGTTTAAACGGTTATACAGGCTGACAGTGTTGTGATTATAGTCAGGAGTGTGAAACAATTGTTTAAACAGTTATACAGGCTGACAGTGTTGTGATTATAGTCAGGAGTGTGAAACAATTGTTTAAACAGTTATACAGGCTGACAGTGTTGTGATTATAGTCAGGAGTGTGAAACAATTGTTTAAACAGTTACATAGGCTGACAGTGTTGTGATTATAGTCAGAAGTATGAAACAAATGTTTAAACAGTTATACAGGCTGAAAGTGTTGTGATTATAGTCTGGAGTGTGAAACAATTGTTTATACAGTTATACAGGCTGACAGTGTTGTGATTATAGTCTGGAGTGTGAAACAATTGTTTATACAGTTATACAGGCTGACAGTGTTGTGATTATAGTCAGGAGTGTGAAACAATTGTTTAAATGGTTGTACAGGCTGACAGTGTTGTGATTATAGTCAGGAGTGTGAAACAATTGTTTAAACAGTTATACAGGCTGACAGTGTTGTGATTATAGGCAGGAGAGTGAAACAATTGTTTAAACAGTTATACAGGCTGACAGTGTTGTGATTATAGTCAGGAGTGTGAAACAATTGTTTAAACAGTTTTACAGGCTGACAGTGTTGTGATTATAGTCAAGAGTGTGAAACAAATGTTTATACAGTTATACAGGCTGACAGTGTTGTGATTATAGTCAGGAGTGTGAAACAATTGTTTATACAGTTATACAGGCTGACAGTGTTGTGATTATAGTCAGGAGAGTAAAACAATTGTTTAAATAGTTATACAGGCTGACAGTGTTGTGATTATAGTCAGGAGAGTGAAACAATTGTTTAAACAGTTATACAGGCTGACAGTGTTGTGATTATAGTCAGGAGTGTGAAACAATTGTTTATACAGTTATACAGGCTGACAGTGTTGTGATTATAGTCAGGAGTGTGAAACAATTGTCTACACAGTTATACAGGCTGACAGTGTTGTGCACTTAATGGTGCTCCAGCTTTGCACCAAAAGGGTAAACATGTTGGACAGGGCAGTTCTAGAAGCTTGGGACTTCATCTTCATAGCTGATGTGATTTGGATTGTAATATTTTAATATCCCTGGCTGAAAACATTTCAGTACAACTGCACTTTTTGCAAAACTTAATTTCTAAATGCACATATTATATGTACATTTAATTTTATTATCGGGAACACCTGTAGACTGTTGTTATAGGTAGTTACTAAGGCAAGTTGTATCACAAGAACTGTGACAGATATAGGCTTACACCTGGCTACAGTCTGTATCTACCCTTTACCTCTAAACAACATTCCATAGCTAGCAAAAATGACTTTCCACCATGTCTGTGTAATATTAAGCTAACGGTGGAGTTTTGCATGCTTGATGCAATGCTGAAACACTTACTTTCACAACTGCTGTGATTCTAATGATGTAATACTATAATGTCATTTATGGAAAATTTTAAAATCTGTACATTATGAAGTCATAGCCTGTAATTTCATGCTTTGTCATGGATTGCATTTTGGTGGTGGTGGGTGAGCATTTCCAAACTGTAGCCATATACACATTATATGCACTTATACATGATTGATTTTTATAGTGATTATCTACCTCTTAAGTTTTAAGTAAAGCAAAAACAAATAAAAAAGCCAACAAACAAATACAACAAACTAGGCTACCAAAAAATGGGCCACATTCAGTTATAAAAATCAGCTTAATTTGATGTTGTAAAACAAGCGCCAGTTCATGGAAGATGAATAAAAACCAAAGGACAAATTCCACCATGAGGATGCAAATTTGTTAGATAAGCGCTTTTTTCTTCGTAGTAAAAATTCATAAGCTAAAACAATACAAATGCAAGGCAACATTTAAATAGTGAAAGCAATAATCATCATTAAACATCCCCCCTTACCAATCACACGTAAAAACAAATTAACTTATGATTGGATACTTAAAGCTATACTAAATCCAATAAAAATTAACACATACTAAAAACATCATTATGAAAAAGTTCATTGTAAAATAATAAACTTATTTAAACAATTGAAAAAGTATGAGATTTAAAATTTAAAATTTTCAGCCTTAACAGTGAACTAATAGAGACTTGGTCATTCAAACCTGGCCAGTTACCCGCATTTAAGTGTACCTATTTTTATTTATTATTTTATTTATTATTTATTTATTACATTTGTTAGCCGAGTAGTGTCCCATTAGGCCAGGGTCTCTGTTTTCAGTGGAGACCTGGGGAAAAAAGCTCCACAATAGTACAAGTCAAGCAATAATGGTTTATATACAAAATCAAAAAACAATTTAAATAACAGAAGATAAAATTAAGCAGACAAAATAATGAAATATAGCTGCCAGTAAAGCTCACATTTTTATTACTATTCATAGGTTCATGGGTGTGTACTAGGCTAATGGCCCTGGAGCCTTTACAAGCCTAGCCCATAGAAGTGACTTGGCACTGTGCAGCCTGACGTTAGTCCCCAGTGCCTCTATCTAGTTGAGCCATTGGTGTAATCCCTGGGGTGAACTTTCTATTTCCCATCTACTCTTCAAGATTTCTCTTGAAGAGAGCCAGTGAGGTGCTCTGCTTGACATGTATGGGAAGTCTATTCCAGAGCATGGAAAGTCTCTGGGTTATGAACCTGTCCCTCCAGCATGTTCTGTTGATTGTGGTAATGAAGTTGAGGTCTCAGGAGTGTGTGGTGTGGAGGGATTGGGATTTCTTTAGATGTAGCATTTCTAACAGAGCTGGGTCAGACATGGCTTTGTAAGTCAAGCAGAGATTGCCTCTTAGTAGACAATATGAGACAGAGAATAGCTGGAGTTTTTTGAGTCTGTCCATGTAGAACATGTGTTTAAGGCCTAGGATCCTCTTTGTGAGGTACTTTTTTGGCCTCTCCAGCTGTTGCAGGTGTCTAGTGAGGTACATGCCAAATGGGGCATTATACTCTATGATTGGTCTAATGAGGGAAGAGTAGAGAGAAATGATGACCTCTTTCTTCCTGGATGCAAAACCCTTGGTAATGAGATGTGCTGCATAGAAGGACTTTCTGACCACAGTGGCAATGCGCTGGTCGAAGGAGAGGTTGCTGTCAACCTGTGTCGCCAGATCTCTTATAATGCCTTCAGTGTTCAGTGGGCTCCCATCTATGTGGCAATTAGTTGGAACTGAGTTTTTCCCAAAGGGGATGATGCATTTTCTTGGCATTAAGCTTAAGGCCATGGTTTCGACACCAGTCATTGGTCTCAGTGAGGCCTTTCTGTAGGATGCCTGCATCACTTGGAGAGTTAATAATGGCTCCCAGCTTTCAGTTGTCTGTGAACTTGGTCAGTCAGAGTCCCTCTGTGATGGCCTGGACTTCTGAGAAGTAGATGCCAAACAGGAGAGAACCAAGGACTGATCCCTGTGGGACCCCACTCATGACTGGTTGGCAGTCTGACTTGGAGTCTGCTACTTTCACACTGTGGGTTCTATCTGAGAGCCAATTTGCAATCCACCTAATGATATAGAGGTTGATGCCTAGTTTGGTGAGTTTATCAATAATTCCTGAATGAGGAATTGTATCAAAGGTGTTGGCCAGATCGAGGTAGGCTGTATGAACTGCCTTACTCTCATCCACAGCTCTGATGACTGACTCAAAGAAGTCAGCCAGGTTGAGCAGGCATGATCTACCTTTCACAAAACCAAATTTAGTGGGATCTAGAGTCTGAAGATTCCCTATTAGGTCCATGATGATGCGCTCCATAGCCTTACATATCAGACTCATCAGGCTAATGGGGCGATAATTTCCAGGGTCTGTAGTCACTCCTCCTTTATGGAGAGAGATGACTGTAGCAATGCATCATTCAGTAGGGACAAAGCCTGAGGTGAGGCTGTGAGTAAACAGGGCACACAGATGTGGTGCCAGTTCACTTTGTAATTCTTGTAGAGCACAGCCAGGGATATTGTCGGGTCCCATGGAAGTTGTATTCTTGGCCTTGGACAATGCAGCTTTAACCTGTGCTGCAGTAATGCAGGGTGCCTGACATTCTTCCGTTACCGAGATTGGCCCTTTAGGGGGTGGGGAGCGATGGCTAAAGTTGGCACTGAATCTGTCAGCCAGTATGTTGGCAATATCTGTTGGCTCAGTATAGGAGGTACCATTGTGCAGTAACTCAGAACAAATCTGGGTATTTCCGTGGAGATTTTTGATATAACTATAGAAGGCTTTGTGGTTGTTTTTAGTGTCTGCCACAATTCTGCCTTCATAACTGACTTTAGAGGTTTTGATGAGGGATCTCAACTTTTTGTTGAGACTAATAAGGGAATTTTTTCCAGTCTTGTGACTTCACCTTTTTCTGCAACAGTTTCTTCCTTCTGTTGTAGAGTTTATTATTTGGCAGGGGACCACCAGGTTGGCTTCCTTTTTTTTTTGAGGAGAGCATCTTGGTTCTGTTGGGTATGGCTAGTTCCATGCATTTATGTATGTGTTCGTACAGTGCATTGGTGTATGATTCGGCAGTCATGCATCTATTTTCCATTGGCATGGGTGCCATGAAATTAGCCAACTCTGTTTTTAGGAGTCCAAAGTCAGCTTTGGAGAAGTTTTTCATTGTGTATACCTTTGCTGGGGGTGTGGGTGAGATGTGGATTTTCATGGTGATTAGTTTGTGGTCGGATCTAACCAGGGAGGAATTGACTACTGGTGTAGAGCAATGGTTGCCCATGTTAGTAATAACCAGGTCAAGGAAGTTGCTTCCTCTAGTGGGGTAAGAATGAGCTGGTCCAGGGCATTGGAATTGATGAGTTCCAGGAAGCGTTGGGCCAGTGCATTGGTGCATGAGTAGTTTTCCCAGTTGATGAAGGGGTAGTTGAAATCACCTAGTATGAGAGTGTTTTATTGGATCTTAATAGTTTCCAGGGTGCTTAGGAATGTGGAGTGAGAGTCTTGGGACATGGTTGGGGACCTATAGCAGGCTACGACCTGAATCACCATCTTACCCAATGTTAGTTGTACCTGAAGTATCTCAGATGCGTTATGCTGGGCTACTAGTCTGGAGGTGTATATATCGTTTATGAATATGGAGATACCACCACCTTTGGAGTTTCGGTCCATGTTCTGGGGTCGAAAGGTATGGAATGAGTTATAGCCTGGTAGTGCAGGGGTGCTTTCTGCTGCTTTAAACCAGGTCTCTGTTACAGCACAAATGTCAATGTTCTCCATTTTTAGGACTGCTTTGAGTGAGTGCATCTTGAGATTTAGACTTCTAGCATTGAGCAGCATGACCCTCAGATTGCATTTATTTATAGCTGTTATGTTGGTAATTTAGTCTTTGGAACACTGCCTAAAAAAGGCACTATAGGGGTGGCAAGAGCCTTAGCCAGTATCCAGAATCCCAGGGGTGACAGATGCAGGACATCAATGACCTTTATTCAGTTATTCTGCATGGAATTGGTGTTGAATGGTTCAGTGATTATTTTTATGAGAAAGGCATTGAACACAAGGATGATGTATGTTGCTTTTAGTCAGTTGATGGAACTGGTATTAAAGAACAACTTTATCCTATTTGACAATGAGATATACTTACAAAAAGAGAGTGTGGTGACGGGATCAGCATGTGTTGGTTTATATACCAATGTAGTGGTTCTGCAATAGGAAAAGAAGTATGTGTTTGTTTCTGAATATTCCCCCTGTTTTAAAATTTACACCCGTTTCTTAAATGATCTATTTATTTTATGGGATGGACCAAGAGCAAAAATTGATTAATTCATATCCTATATTAATACTACCACTGAATTTTTAAAATTCACCTACAATGTTGATGTATCTAATATTGTCTTTTTGGATGTGTGGCTTATTAAAGATAGTGTAAATAGAAAATTTCTATCAAAATATTCAGGAAAGAAACGTACTCTGATAGTTGTTGACATTTTTCTAGCACACATCCTTTGAAACAAAAGAAGGCTATAGTAAAGGGACAATATGTATGTGCAGCTCGTATGGTGTCAACTATAGACTCATTTTTGGATGAGTGTGACAACCTTAAACACATATTTTGAAGTAGAGGTTATCCAGTTGATTTTGTCAATAATGTTATGTTGGAGGTTATTAACAAAATAGAAACAGGCTATTTTGTACAACTTTTGATTGACAAACATAGTGGCCTGTATGGTCCTGGTGAAAGCGAGTTGCCTGGTGCTTCTAGGGGTAACAACAATTTTAGAAATTCATTTATAACCACTTTCAACATGGGTAGTTTCTGACTTCAGAACATTTTAGAGAAAAATTGAGAAATGCTAAGAAATGATAGGAACATTAGATTACAGGTGGGTGAACTTCCACTGATTAGTATTTAAAAAGGGTAGGAATTTTAAAAAACATTTTTGAGAGGAGATATAGGCCCTCTAGGAATGATGGTGCTATGAGAAAATGTGGGGCATGCAACTTTTGTAAGTATGTTTAGGAATGCAGGATGGTTTGTATAAAAACATGGATCTGACCATTTGTGACAAGTATAATTGCAGTTCTGAAAAAAGTTGTATATTGTGCTCTTTGTTGTAAATGTCAATGTTTCTATGTTGGGAAAACTGACAGGAAATAAAAAAAATAGAATTTATGAGCACTTATATAACATTAGGCAAAAGAAAGAAACAAATGGATTGCGTAAACATTGTATGGAGGAGAATGACCGTTCCTTCAAGTTTGTTGTTATTGACAGCATTATTTTAGATCAATGGGGTGGTGCTTGGTCATTGTTACTGGAGAAATGTGAGCTTTATTGGCACGTATACATAAATGCAGGTAATTGGCCAGGTTTGAATGACCAAGTCTCTATTAGTTCGGTGTTAAGGCTAAAACCTTTGGAGAGGTGAACATTTTAAATTTTAAATCTCATACTTCTTCAGTTGTTTAAATAAGGTTATTTTTTACAATGAACTTTTTATAATGATGTTTTTAGTGTGTGTTACTTTTTATTGAATTTAGTATAGCTGTAAGTATCCAGTCATAAGTTAATTTGTTTTTACATGTGATTGGTAAGGGAGGGGTGTGTGTTTAATGATGGTTATTGCTTTCACTATTTAAATGTTGCCTTGCATTTGATCCTGTGACTGAAGGTAAAACATTTCCTTTTGTAATTACTCTGTCCGTGAAGTTGCTGAACAGTAATGTTTTTTTCAGTATTGTATTCTAAACTAAGGAATGAGAGTAGCATAGATCTAATTGTAGCTTGCTACAGATCCCCCACCATGTCCCAGGATTCCCACTCATTTCTTGATACACTGGAAAATATTAGGGTACAACCCAACACCCTAATAATGGGTGATTTCAACTACCCCACCATTAACTGGGAAAACTATTCATGTACCAACTCTTTTGCTCAACGTTTTCTGGAAGCTATAAATTCCAGTGCCTTGGATCAACTTATCCACACCCCCACCAGGGGCAGCAATATCTTAGACCTGGTCATTACCAACATGGGCAACCGATGTTCCACACCAGAGGTCAATTCCTCATTGGTCAGATCCGACCACAAGCTAATCACTCTAGACAGCCACATCCTGCCCCCCCCCCCCAATTAGGGAAACCACCATAAAAAATTTCTCCAAAACCAACTTCACGCTTCTCAAGACAGAAGTGGCAAACTTCATGACACCCATGCAGACGGACAATAGAGATACAACTGTTGTTGAATACTACACAAATGCACTTTATAAGCACTTACACGAGTACATGGATCGTGCTATCCTTAACAGAAACAAGATGCTATCCTCCAAAAAAAGGAAGCCAATCTGGTGGTCCCTTGCCATGTTTTACTACTGAAAATGAAAGCACTTATCTAATAAATTTGCATTCTCATGGTGGAATTTGTCCTTTGGTTTTTATTCAACTTACATGAACTTTGCTTGGTTTGCTACATCACATTAAGCTGATTTTCATAACTGAATGTGGTCCATTTTTTTGGAAGTCTAGTGTGGTGTATTTTTAAGTAAAGCAAGCAGAATGACTGTGCATCTAAAAATGGACAGAATACTTAAGCACTGTGCCTCTTTCTCTATTTGCTAATGTCCATGAACTAGTTCCACTCTGTTTTGAACATGTCCCTGCATACAAATAAGTCCTTTTTTATGACAAAAATATTTCAGTCTAGACTCTAACCTTGGTGTCTGTAAATGGTATTGTCTGCAGTATTATGGTTTAGTCAGTTGGGATGTGTCGGAAAATGGCCACCCCTGATAAATGCACTACCTGTTAAAGACAGATAGACAGACAGACAGATATTGCCTGGATGCTCTCACAACATGCAGTCTGTATGCTGTCATTTACTTACCAGTACTGACACACACTCATTTTTAAAGCATTTATTTAATTATTTTTTCTGCTCTGTGTGTTGTTTTTGTGGTACACTTTACCTTAATGTTTGGACCATTTGTCGTGCTGTATATTTTCTAGATATGGTAGACTATATCTTACTGTCAAAGGAAAAAAACTTTAAAGACCAATACATGTAAGGTTCAGTTAAGGTATATTTATTTACTTGCCGCAAGGAGACAAAAACATGCAAATACAAGGATTTGTCTAACTACTAACAGGAAGTATGTTTATTCTTATACTGTTTTACAAGACATGGCCTTCTATGGCTGATGTAATCAAACACAACTTTCAGTTTTGTTCTACAGCAGATGTTACTCAGATTTTCTGCTGACATGACTAGATTTGTGAGAAACTTTTGAGAAAAACAACCTGGCCTTGGTGGGCTCTAATTCGTTTACAAGCTTCCATTGTACAGTGTTACATTTCAAGGTACTCTTCTAATTCAGATACAAGCAAATGCTGATTTGAATGACTATACACTTGCTATGAATATACACTCGCCCTGCATGAAACATTTTTCTGTCTATTATAGACAGTTGTTTATAAAGATATTTTGATATTTTCAAACAGGCTTTGTCCTAATTATCTATAGCTTCTACAGCTGTGTATTTTCTCACAGCACAAACAGAACTTCTTGTCTAAGCTTCATACAAGTAGTATTGTTCTATTCATTATTTTCCTAACATAAGCAGAAATCATCTGCTTCTCAGTAAATTTCCAAGGCACAAGCAAGATTTTAGCTAACAATACAAGGTCAGAAAGCATCTGCAGTTTGTACAGATTTATGCAGTATGAAATAGAATAAATGTGTTAACCCTTTTCAAGCTCTAAATACACTAAGCATATTACTAATACACACATTAATACATATTTTTCTGACATTTCCCCCCTTTTAATACTTTCATTCTACTTTCAAAATAAGCATAAACAGTTTGTTTCCTTCTCCTAACCTCTTCCACTCAGGATTTGCTGTTAAGAGAGTCATTCAGTTTAAACTTATGAAAGCATTTTCAATCTTTTAACAGTTCTTCAAACTCAGCACTTTGATATAAGGTTTCAGAAACTGACATGTCTATAAGGTCTTTAATCAGTCTTTTCATGCAGGAGATGCCACAACAAACACATACTCCTAGTAGGAGCATTCCTACACAAATGGCAATCAGGATATTCATTAGGATGGTACCCCGCCCCTCAAACCATTTCTGGAAAAAGTCTGTCAGTGGGTTTGGGCCTGGTTTAGTCATGGATGACACTTGCTGAATTACCTCAAGATGATTGTCTATCTCGTGTTTATGGTCAGGAATATACGAACAGCATTCTTCTTGGATTAAAGCGCAAGTACCCCCTCTCACCGCTAGGGTGAAGTCGAGAGCCATGCGGTTCTGAAGCACTACAGTTCTCATAGCATTCAGTTCATCAGTCACCAATTTGAGAGCGGAAAAAGTTGCATTACTCATTACTTCGAGAAGTTTTGATAGTTTTCTTAGCTCCCAGATCGATTTCACTGCTCCATATGCTGGTAATATGCCTGCCCACGATATAACGCTATCACTCAAGTCCATATGTGTCAGTCCTTTGCCTATGGAATGATGGTCTTTCCAACGCGCATCGATTTCTCCCACTGGATTTACAGGTTTCTTGACGACCTCTCGGACATTTCAAATTTTTCTTCGAGGCAAAACTGCAGTGTGTCGTATGGCCAGAACCAGGTAACCCAAAAAACAACTGCCGGACCAATTCTCAGGTAACCATTTGTATGCCTTTCTACCACACACAAAGTAACAATCCTCTACTTTAGTAGTAACTTTGCTATGAATATACACTCGCCCTGCATGAAACATTTTTCTGTCTATTATAAACAGTTGTTTATAAAGAACAGAATTATGTTTTACTTCAAGTGTTTTATGCATCAATTCAAGAAATGAATCATAGTTTGTATTACAATAAAGATCTACTTTGTTACCTTTAGTGTAACATTTATAAGGAACGGTCACATTGCAATTGCTCCAACCCACCTGAACAGTATCATTTTTATAAAAACACACAGTTCCCTTATGTGGAACAGACAAGTGCAATGCTATTTTATCTTGTGATGTAATGGTTGAGGTATCATAAATCAAGTTCTCCCAGGTCTCATTGACCCCAAGGGGGACTGTACTCATTAATAACCCCCCATATGCTGTCGGCAAAGCTGTGCAAATCCAGCAATTCGAAACATTGAAAGTCTCAGCATACACATATTTACTTGCCTGGTAAGTGTTAAAGTTTGGATGCCAGTCAATGAGTAACACTTCACGTTTATTCAGTTCAGTCTGTGTGGCTGGGAAAAGGAAAGGCCACAACAAAAAGATTATTGTCACTAGTACAGTTAACAGGATGATTATGCAATACTTCTGAGGAAAGGGTTGTTCTGCATTCCTGTTTCTTCTGGACTCTACCATTTTTACTCTTGGCATGTAACAAGGTTTTTGTCCAGTTCAAAGTTCTTGACTAATTTACAGTGTGTCAGGTGGATCCAGGAGGCGCGGTCCGCTATCTTGACTGCAGTGGGTGTCGACAGAAGCACTTGATATGGACCTTCCCACTTTGGTGATGCCCAATTCTTTCTCTTTACTGTCTTTACCCAAACCCAAGTTCCAGGGGACACTGTCACTTCTGACGGTCTGGTTCGTTCTTTATCTGAAACAGAATTTGACTGCAACAAATGTTTAGAATTTAACAAGTTTCGCATGTACTCAGCTAGTGTACTGTCAGCTTCCTGGTCTGCGGGCATGAGAGATTTCCACTGAGGTATATAATAAGCCCTTCCAAATAACTTTTCAGAAGGAGTCAATCCTTTTCCATTCGGAACAGTTCTCATGCTCAACAGTGCCAGGGGCAGACAGTACACCCAATTTCTCTGCGTTTCTACTATTAACTTCCTTAGCTTATTCTTTAAAATCCCATTATGCCTCTCTACTAGCCCTGCAGATTGTGGGTGATACGCACAATGATTTTTTTAAAGAAATGCCAAAATGTCTACTTAACTGTTGTATGGTCTGGTTCACGAAGTGTGTGCCATTGTTACTGTAGATCCTTTCCGGAATGCCAAATCTAGGGATGATTTCTTTAACAAGGACTTTGGCCACAGTTGCTGCATCTGGATTTTTAGTCGGAAAGGCTTCCACCCATCTGGAAAACATATCTACCATGACAAGGCAATACTTCTTATTTTCACATTTATTCAACTCTATGAAATCCATACAGATAGTGTGAAATGGATACGGTGGTGTAGGGAAACTCCCTTGCTTGGGCTTTAATGCCCCTTGTGCATGATGTTTATTACAAACATGGCACATCGAACAAAATTTTTTAGTATAATTTAAGAATCAATATGTTGTGAACACATGGTTCACAAGCTGTACCATCCCCCCTGTTGAGACATAGCACTGCCCATGGCTCAACAAAGCTGCATATCTAAAAAAGTAGACGGCAATATCGGTTTTCCTTCTTTAGAGATGTACAGCCCCTTTTCGAGAATTGCTCCTCGTTTTACCCATCTTTGTTTTTCAACTTGCGTAGTAAGTGTCTGCATTGTCTTTAACATTTCTAAGTCTAAAATCTCAGAGGGTTGTAATTCCTCATTCAAAAGAAATACTTCTGAAGCTGCCTGCTTTGCAGCTGTATCAGCTCTCGCATTACCTTTTGAAATCCTGTCCTGTTGCTTTGTATGAGCTGTGCATTTACAAATAGCTACTTTCTGAGGTAACTGAATAGATTCTAAAAGATCTAAAATAAACTGTGCATGATTGATTGGTTTGCCAGCAGATGTTATCATTCCTCAATTTTTCCACTGTTGCGCAAAAATATGTACAGTAGAAAAAGCATACTGACTGTCAGTAAAAATGTTCACACATTTACCCTTTGCTAAGGTACATGCCCGTGTCAAGGCAATCAATTCCGCTGCCTGTGCAGATAAATTGTGTGGTAAAGATTTCGCTTCTATAATCTCAATATCAGAAACTACTGCATATCCTACTAGGTTCTGTCCTGCAGGACCCCTTTTGCATGAGCCATCCACGTAGTATGTCACCTTGGCATCATCCAAGGGAACATCCATAAGGTCTTTTCTAGGCAGTGTCTTTTGCTCAACCACCTGCAGGCAGCTGTGTGGTGTGCCATCTGCAGGGGTTGGGAGCAAGGTAGAAGGGTTCAAAGTCATACATCATTCATTTGTCATATGAGGTTGGCTCAACAATATAGTTATACAAGAAAGATGCCTAGCAGGGGAAAGATATGCTACCTTCTCTTGCAGTAAAATAATTGCGACTGCATGAGGCACTCTCAATGTGAGAGAGTGGAACAAAACTACCGAGGCCGAAGCCTGTACTGCCATTGTGGCTGCAACTACTGCTTGTACACAGTGAGATAAAGACCATGCCACTGGGTCCAGTTGTGATGAATAATAAGCAATAGGGCATTGCTTGTCCCCATGCTGCTGTGTTAACACTGATGTCATATAACCTTGCTTACAATCTACAGTTTGGAAAAAATGTTTATGATAGTTTGGTAATCCCAAAACTAATGAGGACGCTATTAACTGTTTCAGTTTGCAGAAAGCAGATTCGGCGTCTGGTGTCCATTGTAATAAATCCTGTGCTGCCGTAGGCTTTTTATAAATCAGGTTAGTCAACGGTGCAGATTCCAAGGCATAGTTTGGAATCCAACTCCGACAAAAATTAGTTGTACCCAGGAAGGACATAATTTCCTTCTTGGTAGTGGGTTTTGGTGCTTGCAAAATTGCTACTTTTCTGTCCTCATCTAATGTCCTACCTCCCTTGGATATTATATATCCTAGGTATTTAACTTGTTTTTTCCAAAGCTGCAGTTTATTTTAGTTTACTTTATGTCCTTCAGTGGCTAAAAATTGTAATAGCGCTATAGTGTCTTCTTTACAGTCTTGCTGGGTGGGGGACGCCAGCAGGATATCATCAACATAAAGCAAAATCTGGCTACCTCTTGGTGGGGTAAATCCCGCCAAGTTGCTTGCCATTTCTTGTGAGAATATTGTTGGACTTTCACAATATCCCTGTGGTAGTTGTGTATATGTATACCTTTTCCCCTGAAATGTGAATGCAAACCAATACTCGCTGTCAGGGTGTATCGGTATTGAGAAGAACGCATTGCTGATATCTACCACAGAAAAATATTTCTGTTGAGGTTTTAAATCATTCAACAGGGCGTGTGGGTCTGGCACCATAGGTGCCCTTGGTATTACTGCATCATTTACAGCTTGTAAATCTTGGACCATACGCCACTCTCCATTCGCTTTCTTAGCAGGACATAAGGGTGTGTTACATGGTGAATCAGGAGATTCCACCAGCACCCCTTCCTTAAGTAAAGCTGCTATAATAGGTTTGATTCCTACCTCTGCATCTTTTCTTAAGGGATACTGTCTTTTGTTTTGGTCTAAATGCTGACTTTGGCGTGATAGTAACTGGTCCCGCTGTACGAATATGTCCTACATCTGATTTTCCTGTTGACCAGAGAGTTTCTGGTATATTCTGTAAGGCATTCTCTTCCTCCTTCAATAGGAGTGCTAATCAGCTGTCCTTGCTAGACTGCAAGTGTACAGCTGGGTGGGTCTGAGTTACCCAATTCAGCTTCTGCATTTGTATTCCCTGCTCTGACAGTTCTAACTCTGTCTGTTTTTCCCATCTCGTGACTTTTTCTTCTAAGTCTACCCATTTTACATTCTTGTCCTTAGTTAAGCTAACATGTGGTAATCGATTAGATTTATAGAGTACAAAGAACTCCTGGGGCAATGAACAGCTGGCTACACTGTTCCCTTCTGTGTCCCAGTACAGATTACATAATATCAATCTGTTTGCACGATTTCTAAACAATTCTTGCTCATATTCCTTATCAGGTCCTGGTGTATTACAATAATACAGAGTACAGTGCAACAAATGCTGTTTATCAATGTCAAGGGAGGGGAACTTGCTGATGGCTACGTTCATCAATTCTTCGGTCACTGCCCCTGGACCAGTCGTAACCAAGTCCTGGCTGTACCAATAAAACATTTTACCCTCTGTTTGCACTGCAAAAGTATCAATTTGTCGCTGTGCTTCCATACCCTGCATAGTCGGAACTACTGCTATGCCAAATAGCTGCATAAGGTCTCTGCCCAAGAGGTTTACTGGGCATTTTGCAGAAACAACAATTTTGCTTTTCTGGGTCAATCCTGAAACAGGATCAGTTATCACAATATTATGGGAGAGGGGCTCCCGATACAGCTGTCCATTAGCTGCTTTCACTAATATGTAATCAGGTGACTCTGAGTTCTCTGGCAGTTTGGAGGGATGTATCAGGGTCCGTGATGTCCCTGAGTCACACAATAATCTGACTTCCCTCCCTTCTACCAGGAGTGTAACTTCTGGTTTTGTGTCTGCTAAATAGAGCTCTAAGCTCAATAAAGCCAAATCTAATATTTCATTTTCTTCACTATCCGTGACTTCCTGCACTTCCTCTATTTCTTCTGCCACATTCTCTACTCCCTCTATCACATTCTCATTTGTTAAACAAAAAAAAAAAAAAAAAAAAAAAGGTAGCGACTGTTGAAAAAACTGAAAGTAGCCACAAAACCAGATCAATATTAGCGCTTTCTTTCACTTTATTCTTATCGTGAACTTCTTCAGAAAACCAGGATGCCTCCCAACATCCTGGTTTTAAACCCTTGAAACAGGAAATGATGTTGTTGTTTTAATCATCTGTCACAATAATAATATTATATACTTTTAAAACATGTAACATTTAAACATACTTATTGGTGTGACACTTATGTTACATTATAAAAAGTGTCATCTTAAAAAATCAATGAGATATAATAGTTTAACACAATAAATAAATTTAAAAATACTGAATCGCTTTCAAATTAATGAAAGGCATAACCATAATTGTTATAGTATAATGAATTCATACTAAAACACTTAAAACATAATAAATATTTGAAATGTGATGTTATCAAAAACATACTCCATATTGTGATCAGTTGGAAAATATCCACAATGAGACATACAACCTGACACAACCATGTGTGACGATCTCTTACCCCCACCCGCTTGCACACACGCACAAACAAACGCTCACTATGAATACAGACACACAAATATCATAACCCTATACGAATGGCAGAATTATGTGTGTGCACGATCTAATGTGAATTTAAACCTGGAAAGGAACGCTCACTCGGAGATACACCTGAACCTAACTACTGGGAAACCAACTGTGAAATACTGATGTGTAGAATGTCCAAGAAAGACAAAATAAGACTACCAACTACTTTCTTTCGGGTTGCCGAAGTGAGTTCCAGTTTGTTACATTCTCATTTGTCCCTTCTCTGCTATCCCCTTCTAGTGATTCCTGACTATCATATAGTCAGTCCTCACCCTCCTTATCTTCCGTGGTTGCTTTCTTGTTTTTCTTGCAATCCCTTGCCAAGTGTCCCTTCTTACCGCATTTAAAACATTCACCCCTTTTCTTTCGCCGTTCAAAGTCCTCTGATTGCTGATCAGATTGTTTGTTTCCCTGGGCATTTCTCTTGCCCTTTTTCCCGGATTGTACTACATATACTTCTGCTCCATCTTCTACAGAAAATACTTGGGCTTTCTTTTTCTTTTTGCTATTAAAATGCCTTTCAGCATGCCTAGCATATTCAAGTAATGACTGTAACCTGCTTGTATGATGATCTACCATGTGCTTTGTAATAAAGCTGCTTATAGGTGCAATACTGCCTTTCAAAAATGCATTCTTTAACTGCTGCTCATATGGGGAATCGTGTGTCTGACCTTCAGGAACCTGCATTCCACAATGGTTATTAAAACATTCTAATAGTCTGGCATAATATCGGTCAATAGCTTCACCTTCCTGTTGGATGCATTGATTAATGCAAGTCCAGTCTGCCCTAGGCTTCCATTTCTCAGAGATACGGTCTGTAAGACCTTTCACTCTGTTGTCTAATTCTGCGCTGCTATGTGGGAGGGGCCTGAGCGCAGTGTCACGGGGATTCCAGTCGCCACTAATCATGTGCCAATCTGGTCCCACAATTTGTCTGACTACTTTTTCTACCTCTTTGTTTAAATTATAACTTAGCCTCATTCCTTGCAAATCTTCTAAGAACTTTCTAAAATTAACTTTTGGATGGGGAATTCCCTCAGTGGCTTTCCGGATGTCTTCCGGAGTCCAGAGTCTATACACTAGAATAGTTGGGTCCTGACCTTCTTGCCCTGCCTGAGGATTAGGCACTTCTATAAGTGGGCATATTTCTTCTTCACTCATAAATCGTGAATTTCTACCCATTTGATATAACTCAATGTCCCCTTTTGAGTTTCCTGCCCGTGTTCGAGACCTGGTCTCGACGGGATCTCTAATAAACGGTTTTGCTTTTGTAGTGTCTCTACTTACAGTGACAGCAGGATATCGCAGGGGTGGACTAACTTGTTCACTTACCTCATATTCTGGTAAGGGAGGCAGAGGGGCTGACGCTATTACTAAGTTATTGTCCTCCTTATCTAAAGCATTGCTTTTGAATTATTACTCTTTTGTTCCCTTCAGTTTACTTCCTCAATCCACCTGTGTGCCTGAGGAATTCCTAATTGACGTTGCTTTTTTACTCGACCTCTAGAATTGGTTTTAAGCTGTTTGACAAGTTTGACAAGTGAGGATTTTTCTAATTTACCATCAAATTCATACTTATTAACCCATTTTGAGTAGTATTTAATATTATCAGCACGCTGTGACTGCATGTATTTAGCGTCTTCAGTTAACGGTGGATTTTGGGATCTTTTTGTACAATTATTACCCATTTTGTTCTACCCTTTTAATCATTATGTAACTCATTATTTTTTACGTGGTACCACGGATTTTGTTATAGTCTCTTCAGAATGACTGCCTACCTGCTCTGTTTCCCTGATCTATGACAAGACAGTAATCTTTTTGTCCCTGACTCGTATAAACAAAGTCTTAACAAAATAAATACAAATCTAGTCCCTGATCTAAAACAGAAAAAAGTAGATTCACCTTACCTGAGCCTTCGTGATTGATCACCTGGTTCGAGTAAACCCGTCCTTCAGTCGCAGATCAGAAAGTGGCTGGCCTCTTTTGTACGACAATTCAGTCAGAGGGCTTTTCAAGTAAGAAGAACCAATGTGGTTTCTTCCCCGTATGGTTTCAAGCCACCTGGCCTGTCTGATCCGAGGCGAAGTGAGGGTTTCTGGTCCGAAGGACCAATCTGTCAAACGAAAAAACTTCAAAGACCAATAGACGTAAGGTTCAGTTAAGGTATATTTGTTTACTTGCCGCAAGGAGACAAAAACATGCAAATACAAGGATTTGTCTAACTACTAACAAGAAGTACGTTTATTCTTATACTGTTTTACAAGACATGGCCTTCTATGGCTGACGTAATCAAACACAACTTTCAGTATTGTTCTACAACAGATGTTACTCAGATTTTCTGCTGACATGACTAGATTTGTGAGAAAATTTTGAGAAAAACAACCTGGCCTTGGTGGGCTCTAATTCGTTTACAAGCTTCCATTGTACAGTGTTATATTTCAAGGTACTCTTCTAATTCAGATACAAGCAAATGCTGATTGCAGTTCATATTTTCAAACAGGCTTTGTCCTAATTATCTATAGCTTCTACAGCTGTGTATTTTCTCACAGCACAAACGGAACTTCTTGTCTAAGCTTCATACAAGTAGTATTGTTCTATTCATTATTTTCCTAACATAAGCAGAAATCATCTGCTTCTCAGTAAATTTCCAAGGCACAAGCAATATTTTAGCTAACAATACAAGGTCAGAAAGCATCTGCAGTTTGTACAGATTTATGCAGTATGAAATAAAATAAATGTGTTAACCCTTTTCAAGCTCTAAATGCACTAAGCATATTACTAATACACACATTAATACATATTTTTCTGACACTTAGTAATATTTTACTAGCCATTTTGTTTTAAAATGCTTATCATTTATTCATTATTATTTTAGTAGTATTTCTTGTTTCATATTTGTTCTACCAAAGAGTATTGGTTATGGTGTAGCATTGTTCTAACCTTGTATGGTTTATGTGGGTTGGGTGCAGGTGATATGGTTTATGTGAGTTCAGGTGATATGGTTTATGTAAGTACAGGTGGTTTGGTTTATGTGAGCTCAGATGATATGGTTTATCTGAGTACAGGTGGTATGGTGTATTTGAGTACAGATAATATGGTTTATGTGAGTTCAGGTGGTAGGGCTGCTAACTGTGGAGAAGATTATATTGTAAAGATGCCTTTTACAAGTTTACAACGTTTTGCTTATTTGAATCACGTTGATGTTAACTTTGAATGGTATGGTTAAATGTAACTTAGAAGGGATCTTGTTTTGTGATAAAATCTTAGGGCTTTATTTGTCAGTTGAATTGCAATATAAACTTTGACCCAACTAATAATAATAATAATAATAATAATAATAATAATAATAATAATAATAATAATATGTAGCTTACAATATGCAAATGGTAAATGAAATATCCTTTTAGCTGACAGTATCAATTTTGTATCAAGTTTAAGCTATTTTTTTTCCTTTTTTATTATGGAAGTGAGCTTATAGTCCTCCATCCGCTAACTGTGAAAATATATTTTATATATAAAGCATTAAAACTCAGGTATTCATTTTGTAACTGAGGAGATGACACATTGTGAGCTTGGCCAAATAATCATAACTGAACCATACAGATCAGCCTATGCCTTCTTCTGAGAAACTTCAATTAAGTGGCTTTATCATTTAAGAATAAAATCTATTAATAAGATAGTACAGAATGGGGAACACACATTTCAGCAAAAATGCATTGTGTGAAAAGCTAATTTCTCACAGTTAAATAAACCTTTCTCACAGTGGTGCTGGCCAATGCAGATGGGATAATTCCCTTTCTCCCAAGGGGTAGCAACTGCAGAGCTGATTAGAATAAGTCTGGAGTGCATGTGGCAGAGACCTCTACATGTGGGTTTGGGAGGTTTTGCCCCCCTGGAAACCAGATTTTTGGTTTTGTGTATTTCTACTTTTGAGCATTTGGGTTCACTCAAAATGGATGTGACATAGACAACCTTTTCTGAATGTCACTGCACTGTTATATATGCATGTTCAGAAGTGTAATGCATTTAAAAGTTTTGAGTAGGCTTAATATACCCTATCAAAATGGTTTTGGTAGGCACCCCCCACCACCACCAAATGAACTGGCACATTTTAACAACTTTGACATACCAGATGTCTTTCAAGGAAATGGGATTCTTCTGTCACCGCAAATATCTGTTTTCTTAGTTTGCATCAGTACTGTTCTCCATTACACTAAGTACTATGTTTTAAATTTGAATAATTCATCCTGTATCACTAAAACAATGTGGGGCATGCACCCCTTGAAATAAATAAGACATTTTGAAATTAAATGTTAATTTGTGTTGAATTTTAGCAAGCTAGAGGTGACAAACACAAAGATAAGATTAGATATTATGGTCTGATTTTTTTCCTTTTTGAAAAACTGGAATGCTTTCATCATAATTGCTTAAATTGTTCTTTGTCCTATTACAGAGAGACTAACACAGGAAAACTGTGAGGAAGTAACTACAGGGAGAAGAGAGTTCTGGAACTCCAAGAAGATGGTCTAGTACAAATGCTTGCATGCTTGTAGTTAATGATACACTTGTTCAAAAAGGCAAGGCTGTAACACCCATTAGCGTGATCTCCAGTAACTACTTAGCCCTCCCAACATCTGACCTTATAACAGTATATAGCCTTGCCACACTCCTAACTCTAATCCTAAACTCCCACCCAGTTCATAACATAAGCACACGCTCCCTAACCTTATAACTTCACTGTCTCTACCAAAATCTAAAATCCCCAATTGGTCTGTAAACCTAAAACACTACTTGCTATCCTAACCCTAAAGTCCCTAATCAATCACTAAACCTAAAACACTAACTCCCCTCCCTAAGCCTAAATTCCTAGATTACTCCCTAACTGTAAATTCCCCTCCAGCCCCCTAAATCTATACTCTTGTCACTCCCTAGTCTGAAAACTACTCTCCCTCTGCCGAACAATAAAACTCCCTTCCTGTTCCCTAACCCTAAAACTGCTCTTCCACTCCACAATCCTAAATCCCCATCCTTATCACTGTCTGAAACCAGGTCTATACTCCCAGCCCTCACAATACCTACCTAAGGCTGCCACACACATCTCACTTGGACTTGAATAATATGTTTGGGTAAGGTACAGTGACTGTTTGTCCAATCTCATACTTATATTTGAGCATGAGCTTCACCATGTTTGAGTTGTAAGTTCCTATCTTTGAGACAGTAATCTTCAAGTGCTTGGGACTCAGGCATTTGTACTAGAACCCAAATAAGCACAGTAAGATAGATTTGCATCTAAATTAATTAATCAGAACTTCTACTAGAAATTATAGTAAGGGGATCATGGACAAGATGGTGAGCAGTTAACAGCACTGTTTTTTAGCTCTGATTCATTGTAACATCCCTGACAGGATTTTTACTAAAAAACTCAAATAAAACATTTCAAAACTTGATGGATTTATAGTTGAACATCTGCTGAAAAAATTACTACAAAAATAAGAAGTTTGAAATGCATTTAATTGCTTTTCCTGTCAAAAAAACAATAGAAAGAACTAATTGTCTGAGAATGAGCCACTCTAAGCCCAGTGTACAGGAGAGTATAATGGTAAAAGACATACAGGCTACACTAAGTAACATTAATGAGTTATCTGTAAAGACAGATACATTAGAAAGCAAACTGGACAATTTTAAAAAGGAATGTACAAAACAGGTTGAAGTGCTGAGTGAATCTCTTAAACAACAATCATCACAAATCTCGAATATAGAAGAGGCAATGTCTGAATTTGATGGAAAATTACTTGAAAACAAGAATAACACTGACGTTCTTCTGAAACAAAACAACTTATTCTAGGATAAAATAGAAGACTTAGAGAACAGATCTAGAAGAAATAACATCAGGATTTATGGGATTCTTGAAAAAGAAGAGGGAGACAGTCATTAGTGGATTTAATTCCTTAATTCCTTAATACTCGGCTGCCTGAAACTTTGAACCTGCCTGGAGCTTTTTCCTTTGGCATTAAAAAGGCACATAGATCACTTTTCAACTCATCTTAAAAAAAAAAAAAACACCTTCAACAAGGTGAGTGATCATAAGATTTTCCTCAAGTCAAGATAAGGATTTAGTCTTAAAAGTTGCATGGACTAATTATTCAGTTAAAATTAGAGAAAATGCTATATAGTTTGACAATGGTTATTCGATATTAGTGATTTCAATGGGAAATGTATGTGTGCCACTTGTTAAAAACTTAAAGAAAAACAATATTAAACCACAAATCTTGTTTCCAACAAAAATAAGGTTCACCTTCCAGAAGGAAAGAAGATTTTTAACATCTTGGAAGATGCAATGGACTTTATACAGATAAATAAAATGGTAGGAAAAACAGAAGAAATTAACTGGAATCTATCAACGTCTTTGAAGAGAAATGCAACAAAAGATAAATGGTAAATAAAAGACAAAAATAGTAAAAAAAATGAAGGACAAATGAAAATCAATGTATTTCATGGTTATGAATTCTTATTGATTTAACAAAGTGCTTGAATACAAATGAACAGGTGCTGAATATTACTTTTTACAAGGTAAATCATTTCTTTCTTTCCCTGCCTCAAAAGGTTACTAGTTCCCTTTTTTAAAATGTTAGAAATTGATTCTTTTAGCTATATATGAAATTAAAGCCACTTGTTTTCATATAAAGTTTAAAAGGTTAAACTATTCATTTTATTTAAAAAAAAAATAATCATTATTATGATGAAACGTATGTCAGGTGGCACACTTTCTCATATCTTGGCATAATTTGGTAATGTACTATTAAATATGAGGGAAGCCGCGGTGGTACAGCAGTAGCGTTGTTGCCTCACAGCAAGAGGTTCTCCCGTTTGATTCTTGGCTGGAGTGCCTTCTATGTGGAGTTTGCATGTCCTCCCCATGGTCGAGTGGCCTCCAAAAGACATGAGTGAATGGGTGTGCCTTCGCTGAAGGTTGGGCATTGGGCTGGCACCTCGGCACCATAAAAATCAACTGCCAATCATTAGCAGACCGGAGTTCCGCTGTGGCGATCCCTAACTGGGTAAAGCCGAAAAGACAAACAAACAACTATTAAATATGATCTAAAATGAAATAAATGACACTAAAGAGGCATATTAAGTTACATTCTGGGTTCTTAAAATGGTCCAATAGTGAACTACTAATAGTATACTTGAAATGCAATAGTACCCAGGAAAGACATGCTATCTTATAAACAAATTATAGAAAGTATAGCTTTTTACATATATAAACATTATTATTGGAACGATATCAAATAATTAGAGTATCATTCACACTTTTACAAGTTAAACTTGGATCACATATAACTGTCAGTCTTTTAATGCAAGTTTATATGCTATGTCTCCTTTAAAAAAATACAGTTTGCTTTATTTTAAACATCTCAGACAGATAGTGCTTACTGAACCATTACATGTTATTTATTTAAATGCAATAGCTTTTAGTGGTTAAATACTTTGAAAAAAATGTTTTTGTGGTTTGAAGGTGTTTGAGGGAGTGATGTGTGGTATGGCGGTGACTTGGATTCACTTGCGGGCATTTTTATGTGAACTGTGACTGATGGACTGTTCATTTTTAAGCCCTTATCATGAAAAACAGCTTGAAACAACTTAGAATCATGAGCACTTTTGTGATGCTGTGGGAGTTCTGAAAATTCTATGAGCTGTCCAGGTTACTTCTTCCTGTCTAATAGTAAACAATCATAATATTTTGAATCATATGCTAAGATGTCAAAGAATACAAATTAGGTAATAAGTCAAAGACAGTGAATTGCATTGTAAACCACTGTCAGTTATTAAATAAGAAATTCCTGTAGAAATTGATTATAAAAGAAAGCACGGTTTCTATAATTTATCTAAGGATGACAGAGTAATCTTGTACAACATGACACATAAAAATATCAGGTGTATGAAACTGACAAATGTGGGGGATTGGTAATTATGGACTGGGATGGCTACAGTAGTTACATGTACAAATTTCTAAATGATGATTCTGTTTATAGCATTGTGTCAATCAATGAAATTAATAATGCTTACAGGACAATTAACATCTTTTTGGATGAACTTTTGCTATTTGACACTATACCCCTGGGGTTGTCTGATTTTCTTAAAGTGCACCATCCAGTCATCCCTAAAATCTTTGGGATACCAAAAATTCATTCTCACTTTTTTGATCCACCTTTGCAGCCTATTACTGCTGAGATGGGCTCTATCATTGAGCCAATGGTCAGGTTTATAGATCTGAACCTTAAATCACTATCACTTGTTATTAAGTTTCTCCACACCATTTGGGACTCCTGGGACCTACTGGATAAACTAAGGAGCATTGAGTGCAACAAGGACTACCTTTTGGCAACTTGTGACATCCAAAATCTTTTTATGGCCATTCCTCATGAAGAAGGGCTTGAGTGATTTCAAGAAATAATATCCAAATCTGCTTCCTTATCAGATAGTGACATGTCCTTGATCTGGTATTTTATGGAACTGGTCTTAAGTAACAACTTCCTTCTCTTTAATGGTGACTATTATAAGCAGCAACAGGAGGGTAGCAATGTGGGCAACATGTGTCCCTATTTTTCCCAATGCAGTTTTGCTAAGATGGGTAATTGAGGCTGTTTTCAAGTTGGAGCTCTTTGTACATTGTATTGCTTATTTCCATTATCTGGACAACATACTTATTGTATGGTTCGCTGATGAAGTACAGTTTTCTGAATTTATTGCACAATTGGAATCAACTTCTTTGTTTTTAAAGTCCACACAAAACGTAAACACAGATCACACCAGCTTTCTTAATAATGAGATCACAAAGGATATTAAAGGGGTATTTAAAACCTCCATCTACAGAAAACCTAGTTTCTGTAATACATTCCTGCATTTCACTAGTTGCCACCCCCTTACATCAAAAGAAGGGTGTGGTAAAGAGTCAATTTATCAAAATATCTCACTCAGCCGCTGATGACAATATATGTATCCAACACTTTGACAAGTTAAAATTTATGATTCTTGACCATGGTTATCCAGCATCATTGGTGGAAGACTTTTACAGTCACGTTCTACAGGAAAGGGATGGTAGGTATGCCACTATTATCAGGAAGGGTTTGGAGAATTACAAGTTCAACACTATGTATGAGTTCTGATCTAAACCACAATTTATGTCATTATTCCAATATGGTTTTGCATTGTTCATTAGATGTGAGTGACATACAGAAAATTCTACATAAAAGTCGTCTATTCTTTAGTGTAATAATGATTTGAAGTTTTTTTTTTTGAAGGTCCCCCTACTTTTACCTTCAATAATAAACCCAACATTAAGAGCATTTCAGAGAAACAAGTCAAAACATCTCAGAATAATTTATTCATGACATCTAAATGTGGCTGTTGCCACCAATGTCCTTTTACTGACACTGATTTAGGGGGTATGCTATTTGAAAAAGTATTGAGAAAGAATGCAGAAAGGAAATTTAACTGTTATACTGAGAGAGTTGTGTACCTGGTGCTGCTCCTGTCCTGCCTTTTACATTGGCAAGACTAAAAATGCACTTAATTAAAGAATTTACCAACACTACTATAGCACTACTAGAATGGATAACAAGAGTGCAGTTGCTAGACATGCTTCTGTATGTATTGGGTTTAGTACATTTAAATTCATGGTGCCTGAACAGATTGATTATGCTGAATATCCAGGGGACTGGCAGAACTGGCTTTTACATTGAGAGATGTTCTGGCAACTCCATTTGGATGCTGTGAATTATCCAGGTATTAATGAAGCTATTTCCATCTCAAGTGAATTGAAATTATGTGCTGCTAGACTATAATTTATATTTTTATACTGTTATATCTCGCTTGGTGTGTCTGCATTTGTTTAGTATTTTCAGTGTGCTTTATGATCCACAGTGTTTTGGCTATGTCCCTCTAAATATTTTGCCTGAATTTTTCACTATGATTACTTGTGATTTTTTTTTTTTTTGTGGGGGTGTGTTGTTTGAATCTTTTTAATGAGTCACATTAGCTAGTCTCTGTTTCTTTGATTCATTCATTGTTCTGAAGATGTCTTTTACAGACAAAAGCTCTTAACCATGCCTTTAGTAATAAAGAGTTCCCAAGTCTTGGCTACCTGATTGTTTTTGATTCTTTTGGATTATCTACACTCCAGTTCCAGGGTTTCTGCATCTATTTTTTTCTAAAACTTAATATTTCAGAACAATTTATTATGGAAAGTTTGAATCCTAAAGGAAGGATTTTTCAGATGTTTGTTCAGATACTATTAGACATAACATTTAAGGAAAAAATAGGACTGATTCTAACAGTAGCAGTAGTAGATTAAAGAGTATGAAATATATAAGGGTAAATATAAATGTTCTATTATATGACACTGTACACTAGGGTTATAGCTAAAATATCAAACATAGGAATATAGTAATAGTACAAGATATAGTATATAAACAAAAATGGAAAGAGATCAGAATAAATATATATATATATATATATATATATATATATATATATATATATATATATATATATATATATATAAAAAGTATATAAATACACCTTCAAAGGAGGGAAGTTGGCATAGGGTTTAAGGTGTTGACCACATAGTCACAAGGTACAGGGTTTGATTCTCACATGGGTGATTGGCTGGGATTGAAATGGCTCACAAGGGCAGTTAGCCTGGTCTTAATTTATGAACTTATGATACTATGAACAACTTTACATATAGTAAATAAAATAGAAAAAATAGAAATCATCTGAACTATAAATGAATAAATATGAAAATAACAACTGACTTCCTCCCTATAGTAGACCAGGGAGATAATGTGAGGTACATGGAAAGATGACTGTTGAGATATTCAGTTTGATCAACTTATAATAAAGATTCTGAACACCTAATTAACTTTTCTTATTTATAATAACTCACTGATGAGTTTTTCTAAGATGATGCATACTAAAAATATGAGGCACATTAATATGAATCAGAAGCATGAGCTAAGCCTTGTTAATCTAATAGAGAGTTTGAGAGGTAGTTTGTTCAGCATTTTCAACAAACTAGGAATACATTATTCCATGGCAGAATGTTTTAGGGTTATATCATTAGGTCATTTTTCTTGTTTCAAAAGTTTTGTCCATATCTGAAGATTTAATATTGTTTTATATATATAAAGTATATAATAAGCTCTGTACATAAAATGTGATTTCATTATACTTGTTTTTTTTTCCTGTCTTTTATATAAATGTCTGATTTTAAATGCATATCTATTAATATTAATGGATTGAATAATCCAGTAAAGAGGGGGGAGTCTGTTCAAATACTTGTAATTACATAAAGCTCAAATAGTATTTCTACAGGAAACACATTTACTTAATAAAGATGTAAATAAACTTTCATTAAAGAATTATTTCATTTTAGCAGGTTCTGGCTTTCGAGCTAAAAGAAGAGGCACCCTCATTTTATGGAAGAACTCACCAGTAATGCTTAAAGTAAAAAATACTTATGTTGGTTAAATGGTATGCTAAGCATTGTTATAATTTAGTGGAACAGAAAACGATATACATTGGTGAACACTTACTGGATTCCAGGGGTTGGAGCTAAAGATGCAAAAATTGCTTAGACACTATAGCTTATTACATGAAAGGTGAAGTCATAATGGCTGGTGAGTTTCAATTGTATTTAATCAGATAAAGATTCTGCTGCAGATAGAAAGCCGAGAATCACATTTTCAGCCAAACGCTTAACAAAAAGTTCGTAAATCTAATGAATTTAAAGGACTCACTTCAAGTTTACCCATTATCCATATAGATATGGAACAAAAACCCATATTGATAACATTTTTGTCTCAAACAATCTGTTATCACATAGCAGAGAAGTTTTAATAGTTTCATGTCCGTTATCAGATCATAATGCTATAGTTTTCAGTATTATTTTAAAAACTGGGAATTTAATACATCACAAGAGATTACCAGCATACATTATTAAAATAAAAGGATTCAAGGACTGATATGTTAAACAGATCAAAAATTTCCCAGAAATAAACATGACTGGTGAAGTATCTGACATTGTCCTGTGGGATTCACTAAAGGCTTGCTTGAATGAGTCACATGCAGGTATATTTGTAAAACAAGAGACTGGGACAAAGAATCAAATACACTACAGGCCAAAATAGACACACTAAAGTTAAATCTAAAACAAAATGACATTATCAGTCAGGCTGAACTTAAAAATGTAAATACAAAATATGTTGAAATTCTCAATCATAAAGTTTCAATAAACCTGGAAAAAAATAAATTTCAGGCAAATTTAGTAAAGCCTTTAAGCTTGCATAAACTTGCTCTTAGATCAAAGAAATGAATAAATTAAACCATATCACAGAAATTGTAACACATATAAATAAAAAAAGAAAGACGAGATGTTAAAGGTATTCTTGAGAGCTTTAAAATATTTTATGAAAATATAAACATAAATGATAATGCAAATAACCTAGATAATGATGATATAGTTGAAACATTTCTAAGGGAAATATATAAATAATAAAATAACAAGTGAACAAATAAAAAAAGATAGATCATTCACTTTAACAGAGATAAAAGATCAAATAAAAAAGTTAAAAAAATAATAAGGTGAAGGGCTTGCATGGTCTTATACCAGAACTATGGAAATACTACCAGATGATGCAATTAAAATATTAGATAAGGTCTTCAGAGAAATAAAAACAACTGCTAAAGACCCCCATCATGAAAATATTCCCTTATATCACCTATTTTAAAACAAGATAAGGATCCTACAAAGTGCTCATCATACAGGCCCATTTCAATTTTAAATGTGGATTATAAGATGTTCATGTCTATTTTAGCTAACATAATTAATCTACTTATACCTAAACTGATTAACAATGATCAAACTGGGTTTATTTTGAGTAGGCAAGTATAGGATAATATAATGAGAATACATACATTAATAGACTATGTAAATTAAAAAAAATAACTTTCTATCATTAGTCTCGATTTAAATAAGGCTTTTTATTTATTTATTTATTTATTTATTTATTTTATTATTTATTTAAGATTTGTTGACTGGGAAAGTCAGACTAGGACAGATCCTATTTTTAGCAGAGGCCTGGGAGAAGTGCTCCTGATGCATATCATTGGAATGTGGGAGGAAACCGGAGTACCTGGAGGAAACTGATGCGAATGCTGGGAGGACATGCAGACTCCACACAGAAGGCACTCCAGCTGAGAATGGAACTTAAGAACTTCTTGCTGTGAGGTGACAATGTTAACTGCTGCACCACTGTGCCACCCCTTGACTCTGTTAATTGGTCATACCTGTTTAAAACACTTAAAGTGTATAATTTCTCACCTGAGCTAATTGTAATAATTTCTAAGATATATAATAACTCTTGTTCTTAAGTTAAAATAAGCTGTTTTCTTTCTAATTCAATTAAATTACAAAAAAGCATAAAACAAAGCTGTCCATTATCACCTTTATTTTTTGTATTAGCTATAGAACCCTTTGCCAATAGCATTAGATCCAATAAGAACATTAATGGTATCAAAATAAAAGAAAATTTTGAACTAAAGATTCAGCTGTTTAATAATGATATTTTACTAACAATAGGAAATATAGAAAATTCATTAGAACATATAATTAGTTCTATGAGTCAGTTTGAAGAAATCTTGAACTTAAGATTTAATCATAATAACAAGTACATTATTAATTAATAAGTAAAATATAAAAATTCTTACAAAAATATTCTAAGATCAATTGGAGTGGCAATCAAATGATGTATCTTGGTATAACCATTATGTCTAGTAGTAAAGAAATGACACAAACAAACTTTCAACAGGTTGCTGATAACATTTTAAGTTTAGTCACAAACTGGAACAAATTCATATTTACCATGGAAGAATGATTAATGCTTATTAAGATGATAATTCTCCATAAAATCTTGTTTGTCTTACAATCTTTAGTACTATCTCCATGAAAAAAAATTGATGAAAAAGATAAATAATATTCTACTTAATTTTTTTGTCATCCTAATAAACCAAGAGTTTTATTTGATTGGCACAGAAACTGTAGGGATAATGGTGGAATAGGATTCCCTGATAGTCAAATGTATGCTACTTCAACAATTGTAAAAGTTATAGCATTGTGGATAAATTCATCTTATGATTCAAAATGGAAACAAATACATCAAGAAATATTATTAGTGAAGAATAAATATATCAAAACCAGTCATAGACAAATAGTCCCTAATAGGTTTATTTAGTTATTAAAAGATTTTTGAGTAAATGGAATTACACCTTCTCAAATTCCCTATTTAAATAACATCATTTCCTCTTTCCAAACGTTCACATATTCCAAGCATTGCATTAAAGACTTAATATTTTCTATGTTTCCAACTGCATATACAAATGACTTCTTAGAAACTCATAACTTCAACAAAATGCTAGTATTGAAACAACAAAGTAACTTACTTTATTGGCATCAATTCTTAAATGGTACTGATATATATATATATATATATATATATATATATATATATATATATATATATATATATATACTGTTGAAAATTTAAGGTCCATATACAATCAAAATTCTGAGAATTAGTTAATTTTACAAATATTGAAAGACTTTGTGAACACAGAGATTAATAAGATATTTAACCTTGATAAGAAATTGTTCCCCAAATTATTGGAATTCTTAATAAATATCAATAATAATGAAATTAAAAATAAATCATATTTGTCAAAAATGTATAAAATTCTTAAGTTAGATTTCACATACTTAGACAATTTCCTATTGGAACTACTCCTCAAAATTAGTAATGAAGACTTCTTTGAAGAAAACATGAAAATAATATTAAAATCTACAGATAAAACTACATCATTATATTGGAACATTTTCACTTGGAAAGTCTTGCACAGAACTTTTGTCACTCATAACAAAATTAAAATTATGTATAAATCAAATAGAATTAAATGCTGGAGATGTGATTCTGAAATAATAGTTGATTGGCGGCATATGGTATATGAATGTGAAGTCATCTCCCATTTTTGGAAAGAAATGAATGACTTCATTCAAAATCTATGGTCAGATAGATGTAATATTTCTAAATCTTTAGTTTTATTTAATACTTCAATTCCAGAGATAATTCCAAAAGCACAAGAGCCTTTTCTTTGGGCTATTCTTGCTATAGCCAGAAAAGTAAGTGCCTGAGATTGGTGGTTGGACAAAAAATGATGACACCACATCAGAAGCTCAAGTTGTCCCAACTGCAGAGACAGTCAAAGAGAACAGATTACACTGGTTCTGGCACATGTGCAGGAAAGCAGACAGCAATCTGGTGAAGAAGATTTGGGACTAAAAGGAAGAAGGTAAGAGGAAATTAAGGCATTCCAGAAAAGAGATGGTTGGATTGTGTAAGAGAAGATCTGTGACAGTCAGGCATGACTGTCGAAAAAGGTAGGAGAGTGGCATTGACTTGAAAGAGATGTAGATAGTTGATGTGACACCCCAATCCCATGTAGAATATGGGGGTGGATGATGATAATGATTAATCAAAACTAATGGTGATTGCATTATGGACTGTGAATTCCAGAGTACACCAGCAACCAAACTTGTTTCTCTGCTTAGGGACTATAGTCAAAACAATTGGATAGACATTAGTGTGCAGAGGCATTTTTCAGAGTTCATTCATTAGCACAAATGATTTTATCTCACCAAAATAGACTGTGCCAATATATAAATATTTTCTCTGAGTTTCGGTCTACGTGCCCAGTTATTTCCAGCATTGTCTATTTGTAGAAATAAGTACATGAAAGCTAATGGAGGTGGATGAAAATAGGAAGGTAAGCCTGAAACATTAATCACACAAGTTTCCTGAAAAATCATAGGTTGCACACTCAAATTCTGCACTTACAGAACTGAAATATTTTATTTGTGCATTGCTTTTTATTCTAGATTTCTGACTTTACTCCATTATCACAGCTTATTTAATATTTTTTTCTTTACCAGCCTCATTCATAAAGGAGATGATCTAACAATGTGGATATTACTCTGACCAGCTGAACACCTGCTGCTTAAATCAGCACAATTGCATCATTAATGTCGGGTTACTGTCTGTGCTGTGATCTTGCTGGGTCAGGCTAAAAATAGTAGAAAATGAAATGAATGAGCTACATGTAGTTTCTGGGATGTTTTGATGCACATGTGAAGATGGAAGCCAAGGAAACCCAAAAATGCTTCTTTGCCAGTATACTGTATAACCTGTCACTATTATTGCTTGTACTGTTACTAAAAAAATGATTGCTTTAGTATTAATATCAATTTCAATAATAAAACGGGAAGTTTTTTTTTTCTGTTTTGCTAAATAATTGAATTTAATATTCTTACTGTTTGCTGCATTCCTCTTTTCTGAGTCAAACAACACAAGCCAGCCAGAATTCCATGTAATAAATAACAGTACTGACATGAATTTTATACTTAGGATATACTTTCTGAAAATTTTCACTTAATTTTATTTTTCTTTTAGAGCAGAGCAGTTAGTGATAGAAACAGTGAAGTCAATAAAGCCTGGACATGTGGAACAAAATAATCTTATTTATTACACAGGATAGAGCACTGATCCAAATGGACCTTTGCTAGATTCACCCCAGTAGCATTGTCTAGTTAAGTCACTTGCTCAGAGGCACACAGTAAGCAAATGGAAGCCAATGGAATCAAACACTAAATTACAGGATGAAGACTCGCATAGCTATAATCCTATATGTTAAGTACAAGACCTGCCACTTTTACGGAGTATATTCTAATAGAGATTTCCAATTTACAATAAATAGTTTTGGCCTAATAAAACATTTACATTACCTCAGATTAAACACAGGCCCCAATACAGAGTGGCTACAAATTTTTGGTTATCTGAAAATTTCACTTCTGGGTCAATAGTATACATAACTACTGCTTTTCTGTTAAATCAATAAAGTGATGATCTAACAGCTAGAGAAATACTTCTTTTGTGCAAGCTACCGCCAGGTGTATCTACCAGTTCACAGTTGCATTTTGAACAAAATAAATTCTCTCTTTAATGGGATTCATGTATTATTTTCTGTTAGAACACTCAAAAGTTATTTTTTCTTTCTGCATTTTAGCTATGAAAACGAACAAAAAAATAAGTTAAAAGAATCTCATATACTGAAAACAGAAAATAAAGAATTGCATATGACATTTGAGTGTGTTTGTGTTGAGTAGTGCCCTGTGGATATAATGCTTCTGCTCCCGTTTTAGATTTGGAAGAGCAGGAAGTTATGGGTTCTAGCCTCATGCAGTGTGGTTGGATTCATTTTTCTTTAGCATTGATACCAGCCTGCCATTTGTAGGAAGGGTTGTACTGATCCTCTGATGTCATTCTTTGGATGAGATGTTAATCCAAGTCTACATCTGCCTCAGATGGAGGTTGGTTCATGTGGATATTAAAGATCCTGCATCTCTTGTCAATTCTCATTGAAGGGGTGGGGAATGTTTTAGTCAAATTTTACCTACACAGTAAACATATCTCTTAAGATTTTATATGACAAAAGGGAATCAGCTTAGTGGGATTTTTTATTTTTTAAATAACATGTTGACCTGACAGGGTCTATGAGTTATTGAACTGATCCACAAGAGACACATTTTAGTAGCAGCACAGGGGGCATCTGTGCTGGCAACAAAATAAAAGTGGTAAGTTTGATATATCATATTGCAACTATGTATTTTTATGCTTTGTCTTTTAATATGATTATATATGTTAACTGCTTTCTGTCTTTTATTGTAACTGTTGGAGCTGTTCTACCCGGGCCTCCAATGAAAGTGGGTTTCTGACCCAGTCAGACTTTCCCAGTCACCAAATGTCAATAAATAAATAAATAAGTAAAGTAAATATTCCATAAACAACTTTGTATCTCTATTTATCATGTACATGATGTACAGCTTTTCTTCCCGGGCATCCGCTGAAAAAGGACCTGCGTCCAGTCGGAATTTCCCGGTAAACAAATGTAAATAATTAATAAACATGGCTATGAAAGTTTAAAGTGTCATATTTCTGAAACATAGACATAAGCTTTAATGCATGTGCTATGTCAATGACAATGACTCAAAAAGGAGCACACTTACATTTGTGATAGAAGATCAGACTGCTGTGGGTTCTAATCCCCCACAAGGTACTTGCATTAATTCCCAGTACTGGTACTGCAGTGCTGTACTCCTGAACATGCTGTCCTTCAGATGATATGGTAAACCAGCATCCCATCTGCTTGAGTTAATGATAGCTCAGATGAATATAAAAGATCCCATAGCACTTATTAAAAAAACAGTAGGGAAAGTTCCTCTGTGATGTGGCCAAATTAACCTTAGATAGTATGACTACCACCTTGGGTCTACCCTGAAGGGAGGACACATCCCACCCATCTAAGATGCTGATAGCTCAGGGGGATGTAAAAGATCCCTTAACACTTATCAGAAAAGTGTAGGGGACGTTCCTCTGTGCCCTGGTCAAATTAGCCCTAGTCAGTATGAATACCATCTTGGGTCTACCTTGAAAAGAGAGCACTGGCATAGTGGGGATAACCTAGTCAACAGAGAGAAACAAGTTTTGCCATCAGATCAGTACCATTTTTCTAGCTTTACCTACCTGCAGAAAACTTCATTCAGTTGTTGTGTTTATTCAGTTACAGCTGCCAGTCTTACAAAAAAGCATTTCTACGGTCTTGGCTTGTGTCCCTAGAGTCATATGAGCTGTTGCCATTACATTAATCACAGTGCATATGAACTGAGATTTTGTCACTAGCTCCTGAATAACTCAAAATTGTAGGACTTAATAATTTATGTTACTTCCTGCACTAGTTCAAGTCTTGGATATGCACACTGATGATTCTAAATAAAGGTACATGGCTGTGTCAGCATTTCTTAACCTTATTAGCATGCATTGTGAGAGCCTTCAGTGGTACTGTATGGTTCTGCAGGCCATCTGAATTCTTTCCTGGGAATTTGCATATGGTTACCATTATGTATTGTATTTCAGGATTATGTGCAATTATGCCATCCAGTAAAATTTCACTGTATAAACCATATATTTCTGTGGCATATCTTACCTCAGAGTGTCTGGCCATCTGGCCCATAACTCCCTGAATGTACTGTGTCAATTTCTATGTGTATGCATAACATCTATGAATGTCTGAAATATATATATATATATATATATATATATATATATATATATATATATATATATATATATATATATTACTTCTTCCCCTTAGTTGCTTTCCTCTTTATAAAGACCCAAGCCCCTGCAAAGCCTACATCATTCATTACATTCAATAATTTGTCCTTCCAACTACATCATTATATATAGCATGGCAAAAAGTAACTGAAACACTGGAGAGTAATGACTGTAGCACATTATAATCAGGAAACAATTGTATAGAAAGTCAAGTATATGCCAACAATAGACACCCTTGTAAATACTTTATTTTGGTTTTAATGTTTGATATCTGTTTAGAGGTTTTAGCCAACCTTTTTAAATAATTTGTAAATACTTCACTGTCATAAATAACCTGCATTCATGTTTTCTTGTTTTTGGAAATGAATAAAAATATTTACAAAAAAGAAAAATAATTTGTCCTTCCTAGGCAACGTAGATGTCAGAAAGTTGCAGCCAGATTTGTAGCCACAAATGTTTAATCATTATTTTAATACTGACTGTCAATACATTTTTTTCCTAATGTATCCCGCTGCAGACAATTCTGTTCCTGTTCTAACCATTGGTACCAAGCATCTATTTCCTTGTGTCACGAACAGAATAATCTTGCTAATTTTGTAGTTAACTTCAACTTTTTAAAAAAGGAGAACATTTTTATGCCAAAGCTAAGGGCAAAATCAAGATGTAAAACATTTGTGCATTGAAGAGGGCTTCACATGGAGTTGGCTTACGATTCTTCCACTAAAAGTATTTTTATTTCATAACCTCCAGTGCTAAATCTGCTTTACATAAAACTAAACCAGCTGTTTGGTGCCTTGTAAAATGTCCCTCATACATCCAGACATGCAAAGTTTAAATATAGCAACATCATAAAGTATGATTAGCACTGTAATTGTGCATTGATAATTAGAAATAACATCATTTTCTTTTTGTTCTAAAGGCTTCATGTGTGCTCAAAATAGTTGCTCATAATGCAGTAGTTCGGCGTGGTAGGTGAACAACGATGATTACAGGCTTTTCATCAAGTGCTAGAAGGTCAAAAAATGATGATCTGTCACCTCTGTCACAAAGCTTGAGATATAGATAATATGTGATTCACTAATAACCCATGCAAGGAAGGAACTGATATTGTAGGGAGGGAATGAGTGGCTCATTTACGGAAAGAATTGATACGGTAGGGAGGGCATGAGAGGCTCATGCATGGGAGAAACTGATATGGTAAGGAGGGCATGAGAGGCTCATGCATGGGAGAAACTGATATGGTAAGGAGGGCATGAGAGGCTCATGCATGGGAGAAACTAATATGGTAAGGAGGGCATGAGAGGCTCATGCACTGGCGGAAATGATATGGTAGGGAGGGCATGAGTGGCTCATACATGGGAGAAATTGATATGGTAAGGAGGGCATGAGAGGCTCATGCACTGGAGGAACTGATATGGTAGCGAGGGCATGAGTGGCTCATGCACGGGAAAAACTGATATGGTAGGGAGGGCAAGAGTGCCTCATGCCAGATCACCCAAGCAAGCAGAAGGGAGGCAGTCTATCCTGGTGCAGTGCCTGCACCAGCTGGAGAAACAGAGGCATGACATGCAGTATATGACCCAAGGACAGGTACTTGGTTCTGCCAAGATGCAGATACCTTATCATTCATGGAGAATGTGCAGCAATGCACATGCACACAGGAAAAGCAAAGCAGGCCCATTGAATCAGCAAGTGTGCATGTGAGGGGTTAGACCAAAAAATGGAAACCTCTGTGTCTGCTTGAATGACTGCTTTGCTGTAGCCAGCTCTCCCCCTTGTCACAGGGAATGGATAGGCACATGGTCCACTTTGGGGATAGATGGTTAGTACATATGTAGCCTTGAAAAAAGGCCAGAAAAAATATGATGATGTTCAGTTATCATCTTTTTAACACATCAGAGCTGCCACAGCTTCTGCGGTTAGTAAACTTTTTATTTTATCTTTTAAATAGGTAAGACCCACTTGGGGCAGCTTCCTTTTTCAGTGGTGATCCTATAGAACTGGTATGATTGAGTGACATTGTTTAGAGACTCACAGTAGGCAGATTGAGACTGAGGGTATCAAACCTAGGATTACAAGATGAACTTCATGAAATGCAGAGTTGGGGAGAATATACTGTAACACTTGTAAAGAGGAGTCATCTGGTCCATAACTATGGGCCATAATATAGACAGTACAGGAAAAAATTGAAGGATGTTGTATCACACCCAAGCTATGTGAAACAGTGCATTGAATAACCACACTGTGTATCAGACATTGCTTTACCCACACAGTTTAAGGGATGGGCAGTGTACAGTCATCATCATTATTTGCACAGGTGGGGTGAGGAAGAATAACAGGCAAGTGCAATGTTATTATGTGATTAAATGCCACGGGGAAAGAATGTAGTAGCCTGTGACTGATCTTGGCATGTAATAACATTGGTTATGCTTCATTACACATGTGCTATGGGCCTAATATGGCTGTCCACAGCATTCTGTACTGCAGCACTTCCTGCCTCACCTGCTTCTGGAGTTCCTTGTCTGTTTACCCTTTGTCCAGGATGCTCATGTCATACATCCATATGGCCTGCAGTAACACATCAGTCCCATGGGTGGAGAAATTTTCCAGCTATTGCTTCTGTTGTGGTCCCCTGATGCTACTTGTACATCTGTGAACTACACCTATCAGTCAGTGTGTGTGTGTGTGTGTGTGTGTGTGTGTGTGTGCACAACTTTTCTTAGTTCACACACACACACACACACACACACACACACATATATATCTATCTATCTATATATATATATATATATATATATATATATATATATATATATATATATAAGCCATCACAAACAACGTATGCTAACAGGAAAGTGCTGCATACAAAAAAGTCCAAAATATCAACAGCTATCAGCACGTAATCCACAGCTAGGACATCCACTTCCTTCTTCATCAAATAAAGAACGTTCTCGATAAAATTTTAAAATATTTATTGACCGTGAATAAAAATAAAAGCTGTTCAGTTAATGAGATAAAGTCTATTTGGCTTGTAGAACCAAGGTGGATCAACTTCTCAAAGATAAGTGCTTTCGGATCCAAATACTGATCTTTCTTCAGATCTAATTATCCACCATCTGCTTCCACTTTTTGTATAAAGGGCCCTGCAAATAATCCATGCACCAGAAAGAGGAGGGGATATAAATAACATCTTGGAATGGAAAGAGATGCATTGGATCAGAAAATTAAGAGTCTATAAGGTGCCAGGGCTTAATACAGCTTTTCCAATGAAACCGGAGTTACAAGGGTGGAGATTGAGGAGACGCATATGATTAGACCTCCAGGAGGTATGGTTAGAAAGGAACAATCTTGCATCACTAGCATTGCCAGCCTATGTTGCTGTGCACATCCTGTTTCATCCCTCCACCCACTCTATATTGATAGGACATAGGCCACAGTGTGTCTCCCCACAACTTGCATGTAAGTATGATGTTCTCATGCTGTGCTCCCTACCATAGTGCCCCCACCATCTGGACATGTAAGTCTCATGCCCTTGTCCTGTATTCCTTGCCACAGCATCCCCATAGCTGGACATGCAACCATCATGTCATTGTGCTGTCTCCCTGCTTCAGTATTCCCTCCCCAAATATACATAAAAATAAGTAGAAAGTCCATTGCAGAGACCCATTTGGAAGAATCAGCATTTTTTTCATTGAAATGCCAAAAAGTGTATGTAAGACTAAAACCCAGTGGCAGTTGACACTGTCAGTCGTTTCCAGTGTGGAAGCCTTCAAACTCATACAGACAGAATATATGTGTTTAGTGATTATAGGATGTATTTTAAGATGGTTTTGCATGCATCTGAAGTGTTATATATTATGTGACTGTTTTAGGAGTATGCTATGTTATGCTGTTTGACCTTGTCATTTGCATATTTAATTGATTGATTGATAATTTAGCTTTAGTCGTATATTTAAATGAGCTGTTTTGTGGTGTTTGAAATGAGCCTGAAGAAGCATCTTTAACAGATGTGAAAGTGCTTACTCTGTTTTATCTTGTTGCTTATTAAATAATAGTTTAACTCTGTTGACTGTGTTTGCCATCTCTTTGTTTTTGTCAGTATATATCTGCTTGTTTCTAAGAGATGCTTTATCATCTGACATCTGTTATGCTTTTTACTAATTCTTTTATTGCAACTTATACTACTGAAGGTCTCTCCGTGAAACCTATCCTGGAAAGGAGTTGGTGTCTTCTCCTACAACAGAATAGCATTCTTGATTATGTAGGGCTGGGTCCATGAGTGGTGTTCAAAAGGGGCAGGAATTTGAAAACAATATTAGAACTCGGTCCAAACCCCAACATAGACAAAACATTGAATTTATGAGGATGAAAAAGTGTGGTTGTTGTCCCTACTGTCCCAATATTCTGGTGTGTCATGAATTACATTGAATAACCAGGTGGTCACTATAAAAAACAGATTCAATTGATGTACAACAAAGGTGGTATATTGTGCACTATGTATGTTCTGACCCTGTTTCTACATAGGACAAATGGAGAGGAGACTGAGGAACAGAATCTACAAACATTTATATGAAATCAAAATCAGAAAAGAGACTAATCCCCACTATAAACACATAAAATGCTATCCACACCATAGGTTCACATTTTGCATTTTGGAACAAATGTCTTCTAGTAGTAATGAAATTTCATGGACCTTATTACTTGAAAAACATGAATTATATTGGCAGTTGCATTTGAATGCCAGTAATTGGCCTGGACTCAATGAACATGTTTCAATATCATGTTTGCTTAAGTTAAAAGCACTGGAAAGATGAGCCCTAAATATAAGGCATATATTTACATACTTTTGCCTTTATTTTTTTATTTTATTTTATGGGGAATGCATTTTGTTTCTATTTTCTATATTTTATTCTCTGTTGCAGTTTTTGTAAATAGTATTGACTCAGTGCTATGCACTGTGAATTTCCTTTGAGTGGCTCCTTTAAAATGATGTTTCAATTCCTGAGGGCTTGGTGGTCATGTGACTGAACATAAATGCTTTAAAATGAGCATATAACAGAGCTGGTCTCACTACCAGCATTTTTATCTGATGAAATTCATGTGTTTTTGAACGAAGTGGGGACATTGCTGTCCTTCACTGCCAGTCAACAACATCAGGCACTTACATATGAAAATTCCTTAGTACTCTTCTGCAAGTGCACTTCTTCGAGCAAAAGTACTCTTTCGCTGCAGTGTGCATTCCATACACTATTTCAAAATAGTGAACCTTCGATCTGGTGTATGGAATCCATATATATATATGTATGTATATATATATATATATATATATATATATATATATATATATATATATATCTATATGGTTTCATTTATGATCGAAAGTCTGATTTGATAGAAATATTTGACTGGAGAATAACATCGAGAATTTAGCAAAACATTGAAAATTTCATTTTGACTGAAAACTCACTTAACACCTAAACATTAAAGTGAATGATATATGCTCTTTTTTCTCGATTGGCTAGTAGCATCATGGAGTTAGAATATATAGTTAGGGGGGTGTGGGGGGCACATCCCCCCACATTGGGGGGTGTGTGGGGCAAAGCCATGTGTATGGTTTAAATGTCTGAAATATGTGGGGGGCTCTGCCCTCCACACCCCCCTAACTATATATTCTAGCTCCAGGATCGCACTACAGTGGGGAAAAGGGCATAATCATTGCAATTTCATGTTTCAATGTTATGAGTTTTCAGTCAAATGGGTGTTCAGTGTTTTGAAATTTCGGTGTTATGGTCTCAGTCAAATTATTTTCTATAAAATGAACTTTCGATCATATGAAGTAAACCTATATATATATATATATATATATATATATATATATGGAAGTTCATAATCAAACTGAACGACATGTAAAGAAGCGATTCATTCATTTCTCATAATGTCGAAAACAAAACCATCGACATTGCAAAACATCGACACTACATTTTACACTCGTAGTACAGTGCTAACATGGGTCCTGCAAGGGGGAAATAGTATGGGTACAGTGTCATATCATAATCCTTTTACTTCCCCCTTGCAGGACCCATGTTAGCAATTCCAAAATTTCACGTGATAAAATGTACTGGCATCGATGTTTTGAAATGTCGATGGCTTTCCTCAAGCTTGATATAGTGAATGTCGTTTCTTTTGCATGTCGTTGGTTTGACATGAACCCATATATATATATATATATATATATATATATATATATATATATATATATATATATACATATATATATATACATATACACACACGCGCGCGTGAGCTTGTGTGTGTGTGTGTGTGTGTGTGTGTGTGTGTGTGTGTGTGTGTGTGTGTGTGTGTGTGTGTGTGTCTGCAGTCCTCCCTTAACATCATTTAGTACCAACTATAATCCCTTGTTTTATACACACTGACATCAGCGATGGGCATGTTACCACAAGTCACAATCTTGCATCACTAGCATTGCCAGCCTATGTTGCTGTGCACATCCTGTTTCATTCCTCCACCCACTCTATATTGATAGGACATAGGCCACAGTGTGTCTCCCCACAACTTGCATGTAAGTATGATGTTCTCATGCTGTGCTCCCTACCATAGTGCCCCCACCATCTGGACATGTAAGTCTCATGCCCTTGTCCTGTATTCCTTGCCACAGCATCCCCATAGCTGGACATGCATCCATCATGTCATTGTGCTGTCTCCCTGCTTCAGTATTCCCTCCCCAAATATACATAAAAATAAGTAGAAAGTCCATTGCAGAGACCCATTTGGAAGAATCAGCATTTTTTTCATTGAAATGCCAAAAAGTGTATGTAAGACTAAAACCCAGTGGCAGTTGACACTGTCAGTCGTTTCCAGTGTGGAAGCCTTCAAACTCATACAGACAGAATATATGTGTTTAGTGATTATAGGATGTATTTTAAGATGGTTTTGCATGCATCTGAAGTGTTATATATTATGTGACTGTTTTAGGAGTATGTTTTGTTATGCTGTTTGATATTTGCATATTTAATTAATTGATAATTTAGCTTTAGTTATATATTTAAATGAGCTGTTTTGTGGTGTTTGAAATAAGTCTGAAGAAGCATCTTTAGCAGATGCAAAAGCACTTACTCTGTTTTATCTTGTTGCTTATTAAATAATAGTTTAACTCTGTTGACTGTGTTTGCCATCTCTTTGTTTTTGTCAGTATATATCTGCTTGTTTCTAAGAGGTGCTTTATCATCTGACATCTGTTATGCTTTTTACTAATTCTTTTATTGCAACTTATACTACTGAAGGTCTCTCCGTGAAACCTATCCTGGAAAGGAGTTGGTGTCTTCTCCTACAACAGAATAGCATTCTTGATTATGTAGGGCTGGGTCCATGAGTGGTGTTCAAAAGGGGCAGGAATTTGAAAACAATATTAGAACTCGGTCCAAACCCCAACATAGACAAAACATTGAATTTATGAGGATGAAAAAGTGTGGTTGTTGTCCCTACTGTCCCAATATTCTGGTGTGCCATGAATTAAATTGAATAACCAGGTGGTCACTATAAAAAACAGATTCAATTGATGTACAACAAAGGTGGTATATTGTGCACTATGTATGTTCTGACCCTGTTTCTACATAGGACAAATGGAGAGGAGACTGAGGAACAGAATCTACAAACATTTATATGAAATCAAAATCAGAAAAGAGACTAATCCCCACTATAAACACATAAAATGTTATCCACACCATAGGTTCACATTTTGCATTTTGGAACAAATGTCTTCTAGTAGTAATGAAATTTCATGGACCTCATTACTTGAAAAACATGAATTATATTGGCAGTTGCATTTGATTGCCAGTAATTGGCCTGGACTCAATGAACATGTTTCAATATCATGTTTGCTTAAGTTAAAAGCACTGGAAAGATGAGCCCTAAATATAAGGCATATATTTACATACTTTTGCCTTTATTTTTTTATTTTATTTTATGGGGAATGCATTTTGTTTCTATTTTCTATATTTTATTATCTGTTGCAGTTTTTGTAAATAGTATTGACTCAGTGCTATGCACTGTGAATTTCCTTTGAGTGGCTCCTTTAAAATGATGTTTCAATTCCTGAGGGCTTGGTGGTCATGTGACTGAACATAAATGCTTTAAAATGAGCATATAACAGAGCTGGTCTCACTACCAGCATTTTTTATCTGATGAAATTCATGTGTTTTTTGAACGAAAGCACTTTACCTTTCATTGAACAAGTTTTTATTTTAAAAGGCTTCTAGATTAAAGTTCTTGTTCATTTTATCTACAGCAGTTTGTTTCCTTGGGCCTTCCATTTGTGCTTGTTAGTTCAGCAAAGTACTGCAGCATTTGTCAGTTTTCCTTACAGTGCCTTTTATCTCTTCTCATCTTGGCCCTGGCTTCTCTCACTCAGGACTTCCGCTTTACATATCTTTCTTTGTTCTTTTTATTTGTTTTCTGTGTTCCTACTGTGACCTCCAGGGTTAATTTAGATTTTTTTTTTGTTACTTATGTACTTACCCAATATCAGTCTGACTGATCCACAGCGTATCTGGAAAATTCTAGGATTACTCCCCTTTTTGGACATATGGGGGTTTTCTGATTTCTGAGCAGTTTTGTATTTGCCATCCAGTTAAATGTAGTTTCCATTTCTTCCTGTCTTCTGCATCTTGCTCTGTCACACCAACCATCTGCATGTCCTCTCTCACCACATCCATAAACCTTATCTCAGACCTCCCTCTTTTCCTTTTACCTGGCAGCTCCAGCCTTAGCATCCTTCTCCTAATATACCAGCATCCCTCCTCAGCACATGTGCAAACCAATGCAATCTCGCCTCTCTGGCTTTGTCTCCAAACCGTCCAACCTGAGTGGACCCTCTAATATACTCATTTCTAATCTTGTCCATTCTCATCACACTCATGGCATATCTTAACATCTTTAACTATGCTACCTTCAGCTCTGACTCCTGTCTTTTTGTCAGTGCCACTGTCTCAAACCCATATAACAGAGCTGGTCTCACTACCATCTTGTAGACCTTAACTTTCACTCTTACTGGTACCCATCTGTCACAAATCACTCCTGACACTCTTCTCCACCCACTCCACCCTCCCTGCACCCTCTTCTTCACCTCTCTTTGACACTCACCATTACTCTGAACTGTTGATTCCCAAGTATTTAAACTCATCCATCTTTGCCAGCTCTACTCCCTGCTTCCTCACCATTCCTCTCTCCTCCACTTCATGCATACACATATATATTCTGTCTTAGTCCTGCTGACCTTCATTCCTCTCCTCCCTAGAGAATATCTCCACCTCTCCAGGGTCTTGTCAACCTGTTCCCTACTCTCACTACAAATCACAATGTCATCTGCAAACATCATAGTCCACGGGGACTCCTGCCTGATCTTGTCTGTCAACCTGTCTATCACAATTATAAATAAGAAAGGGCTCAGAGCTGATCCTTGATGTAATCTCACCTTCACCTTGAACATGTCAATCACTCCTACCGCTGACCTCACCACTGTAACACCGCCCTTGTACATATCCTGTACCACTCTTACATACATCTCTGCCACTCCTTCCTTCCTCATACAATACCACAACTCCTCTCTAAGCACCCTGTCATATGCTTTCTCTAAGTCCACAAAGACACAATGCAACTCCTTTTGACCTGCTGTTAGCACTGCTAAAACATTTTAGGTGTGGACTTAAGTTGATACCTAGTATGAAGCAGATATGCATTTGTGTTTCTGAGCCCTAATTTATTTAGTTATTGTCAATGGGGCTTTTACAATAATAATGAGTTTTGGGCTTCTAGCACCCTAATCTGGCCTTGATTCTGTGAATTAAATACTTCTGAATTCTTAATAATAATAAGAAATGCATAATCGGCTGCGTTACACAATCTGCCCAAAAGAGGGCACCATCTAACATTTAGTCCCATGTACTCCATTGAAACTGTTTTTGCTGCTGTAAGTAATGTATTCATGATATGATCATCCCCATTTTTAGCAGTATTTAGTCTCTTCCGCATGCTGGAAAAAAATTATTCTCCTGTTGGAAGTCCGTCTCACAGTTTTGACTACAGAGCACTTCTGAAAGGTAGTTATAAAAAATATCCAAATGATTCAAATTCTTTAGTTTTTTTTCTGATGACTGAAACTGCTTTCAAGAAAGCAAAACAATTCCTTTCTCTCAAGATTGCTGCATCCACACAAGCACCACATATACAGATACTATATTTTTACACACACACACACACACACACACACACACACACACACACACACACACACACACACACACACACACACACACACACACACACACACACACACTCTCTGTGGCATGTGTCCTTGTAAGTAGCGATTAAAAGGATAAAAGCAGTTGATTCTGGAAGGTTGTGGTTGGATGTAATTAATGAGTGCAGACAGGAAAGGAAAACAGAGGAAGATCCGGATATTCTCAAATTGGATTTCTTTGATCATAACAGTTTGTATATATAAACCTTGAAATTACTAATGCTATTTGGCATTCATAACTGCCTTGGAGAAATAAAACTAAGGTAACAACTGGACGAATGGTAGAGATATCTTTAGTATGAGAAATGTTTCCTGCATGTGGCACGACCTTATAAATTGATTCAATTATGTTAAGGCAGCAAGGGCAATTGCTAAGTGACATATATTGCAAGCAGTGTACATCATATATGGCTTGTAAAGTTACTCTTCATTCTTTACAATTTTACTGTAGTTCTTTTTTGACATTCAACTCACTTTGCTTTGCATATGTCAATTTATTGATCAGAGGCATTTCAATAGCATTTCTAGAAATATTTATTCATGAAATGCATAGGATGGCACAATCAAGAGCAAAGGTCTGAGTCTGGCACATAACAGATGAGCAGCTGTCTGCATGTAGATACTGTTAGATGAACATAATCATAGCCTTATAACAAGAAATAGAAGTTTGAGCCTTGCTGTCTGTCTTAAGTGTTTCTCACCTAATCTTCTTTTGACCATTTAATAATTTCTTCATTAATCTCACTGAATCATGTGGATAAATCTGAGCCAATATTGCGGCTCTGGGTCTGTGTTAATCATACACTATGCTTCCAAGATGTCTGACATTATTTTTCACTTCACCACCCCGATTTCTCTTATTAATCTTTTTCAGAACTCTTTAACTAATTGAAAGGGCATTTTAATAATGATTTTGCACCACCAATTGACAGGACACCCATTAACACATTCCCAGTTGTTGATTTGGTGGTGAGATACATTAGCCCTATGTTTGCTGAAGACATAAACCTGCAAGCTTCCTGAAGCATACAATAAACAGCATTCATTGAGTGCCAGCCTGGCAGAAGACTTAGAACCTCTGATGAGCACTTGATAGCTCTGCCTTGCCCTAACAAAGAGGTGGAGAAACAAAGACTTCAGCATCTCAGCAATCTGGCTCTAGAACTCTGATCCCCTCCAACGTGCATGATTGTTTTGGGCACCAATTTTAGAGCCAAGCATAAGGAGTATATGCAGTTGTACATACCCTCATATCCCATAGAGCTAGCACTGAGGACTGTCCTTGTCGAGCCCTATGGTTGGGTTTATGCTTTCCACTAGTCGGCCATCAGCATATTTTTATGAATTTCCTTTACACAAGAACAGATGTGCACTCATTGCAACACATTCCATGATATCACATTTTAACAATTTGAGCATGCTCATCCCCAATGCTTGCCAATTTATTTTATTTTATTCTTATTTTTATTTTTATTATTTTTTTTTTTTTGCCTTTTGCAAAAGTTGGATCTTGAGTCCTGCCAACACTGTGTTTGCAAGCTCTTTGGATTTTTTTTTTTTGCTTTCATTTAGGCCTTGCTGACTATTGACCCTCTGTCAGACAATGGCCTGTTAATTCCCCTTTCCTGGGTGAGAGAGGACTGAGAGGTGCAGCTATTAAGACACATTTTTTTAATTATTTATTATGTTTAAGCTCTAAGTAGATGGCTTAATGGTTAAGGTCTTTGTCTCCCATGCACAGGGTGCAAGGTTCGATCCTGACCTCGGACCAATGCCTGTTTGGAGTTTGCATGTTCTCCCTGTGTTTCCATGGGGTTTCTCCCATGTCTGAAAAAACATGCTGAGTGTTTCCAACTCAAACTCACCAATGAATGGAGCCATGGGCAGCAGCACAGACTCTACATGCTGCCCTATGGGGGAAGAGTTGTACAGACCAACCGCTTTGGGCATCTACTGTGGTGCGCAGTATCCTCAAGATAGGAGAACACAGATCACAGGCTGTGCACCGTGGCAGGGCTAGCCACTCGACGGTGTAAAAATATGGCTCTAGGTGATTCTGTCATGTTGACTAATGTCGCTTAAAAGGGCATGGGTAGTTACTGGTGATAAGTGAGTTGAGGACCCGGCCTACTCCAACCCACGCCAGGGACCCGTGCTAACGGTGGGAGGGGTATATGTGCCCCTATTGGCCAGTGTATGCCTGCCATAAAGCCCAGCAGCCCTGGGTCAATAAGCTACTGGCTGGCCGGTGTCTAGTTGCTCACCCTGGGTTACCTGGGATAGCTCTGTTGGGCGAAAGCTGGATGTAAAACCAACCAACCTGCCAAACATGAATTGAGAATTGCTACACTTAATGTAGGTTCACTGACAGGACACAGGTTGGAAGTGGATGACATGATGATATGGAGGAGGCTCCAGGAGACGAGATGGAAGGGCAGTGCAGCAAAGCCATTTGGCTTGGGATCCAGAGTCTACTACTCAGGTGGAGGGCAGGCTAGAAATGGTGTAGGAATTGTGGTGAGAGAGAGGCTTCAGAAGGCAGTAAGGGATATAATCAGAATTAAAGACAGACTCATGGCAGTCAGACTCCAGTGTAATGATAGGGAAGTATTCATAATCTCAGCCTATGCCCCACAGCAGGGTAGTGATAGTGAGGAAAAGAGTGCATTCAGACAGCAGTTGCAGGACCTACTAGATAAAACAGGACAACATGATTTGGTGTTGATAATTGGTGACTTGAATGCACATATCGGGACAGACCAAACTGGATATGAGGACTGCCTGGGTCCACATGGGTGGAGCAACAGGAATAAAGAAGGAGAAGCCATTCTAGACTTCTGTCTGGCAAATGGCTTGATAGTAGCCAACACATGGTTCAGAAAGAGAGACAGTCACAAAATCACATACAAGAGTAGTCAACATGCAACTCAGGTAGACTTCCTCCTAGAAAGGAAAAGGCACTGGGGCAGAATACATGATTACAAAGTCATCCCCAGTGAAACAGTTGGCCCATAGCATAAACCACTATTTGCAACAATCAGCTGCAAACAGTGATTAGAGAAGGCTCTAAGGTCAACAGAGACCAGGCTGAAGACCTGGAAGTTGACTGGAGGGAAAGTACAACTGCTCAAGGAATTACTCAGGGCTCTAGCACCCCAAGAAGAGGAGGAAATAGGTGGAGTTGAAGAAGAATGTCAGCGCCTAAAAACAGCATGTGTTAGGACTACAGAAAAGATATGTGGCCAAGCCAGGTATGGAAATATGGTACATACGGAAATCTGGTGGTGGAATGCAGAAGTCCAGGAAGTCATCAAAAGAAAAAAGGATTCCAGGAAGAAGTGGGAGACAGAAAAGGCTGACCAAGCTAGGAAGGACTACTGGTTGGCTAACAAAGAAGCTAAGAAAGAAGTTGCAATAGCAAATAATAGGGCATCAGAGGCACTGTATTGACTTCTGGAAAGTGACTCAGTAAGGGGCACAAAAATACTATATCAGGTTGCAGGGCAAAGACAGAAAGATAAAGAAGATAGTCAGACACCATTCATAAGGGATGCCAGCAACAACCTGCTCACCAGCCCAGAGGACATCAAAGGGAGATGTAAGGGGTATTTCCAGCAGCTTCTGAATGACGAAAACCCCACCAAAGCTGTACTGCCCCAGAAACAGCCTACAATGAGAGAAGAAGAGGAGCCCACCCTAGAAGAAGTTAGAACAGCACTAAGGAATATGAAGTCAAGGAAAGCAGCAGGCTCAGATGAGGTCACAGCAGATATGATAAACATGCTGGGTAAGACAGGGACAAATGGCTCCTGAGGATACTAATAACAGTGTGAAGAGAAAGGCATATCCCAGATGACTGGAGAATAAGGATACTTGCGCCAGTGTACAAGAACAAAGGTGACATCCACAACTGTGGGCAGTACAGAGGTATCAAACTCCTATCACATTGCATGAAAGTTCTGGAGAGGGTGATTGATAAATGGATATGCAGAGTAGTAGAATGTAAGATGGGAGTTGATTAGTTTGGATTCAGATCAGGATGCAGCACAACTGACCTGATGTTTGCATTGAGAAAGATACTTGAAAAGAAGCTACAGATGAGGAGAGAGTCCAACTGGGCATTCCTAGACTTAGAGAAAACATATGACAAGGTCCCAAGAAAGCTGATCCGGGCAGTACTGTGGTGGTTTGAAGTCCCAGAAACATTGGTAGAATTAGTGCAGGCTATGTACAAGGACCCAGTGACTCAAGTACAAACAGCATTTGCCTCACAGAGGGGTTCCCAGTGGGTGTGGGTGTACATCAGGGTTCAGCTCTGAGCCCACTGCTGTTCATACGTGTGATGGACTACATTAACAAACAGGTTGGAGGGGATGGATCAATAAAGCTGCTGTATGCAGATCATGTGGCAGTACAGGCAGACTCTGAGCTAGAACTTCAGCAAAGGATAGGAGAAGGGAATGCAAATCTGAAGGCACATGGGATGAAACTAAGCACAGATAAGACGGCGGTAATGGTAGGAAATTGGGGAAATCAGAAGAAGCTGAGAACAGAGATAGAAGAGAAGATAGTAGAACAGGTATCTGGGAAGGTTAGTTGAGGAGAAGGGTAGTCTGAATAAAGAGGTTAAACCTAGAATCAGAGGGGCTGCAGCCCACTGGCATAGAGTATTGGGTGTAGTCTATGACAGAGGAATGCCAAAGAAGCTGAAAAGTAAGGTATACAAGACAGTGGTGCGACCAGTACTACTGTGTAGTACAGAAACCTGGGCAGTAAAGGCAGAACAGTTGAAGAAGCTACAGGTGATGGAAATGAAGTGCCTGAGAAAGGTGATAGGATGTACACTGTGGGACAGATGAAGAAATGAGGACATAAGAGCAGAAGCCTAAGTAGCTCCAATTGCAGAAAATATCAAAGAGAACAGATTACAGTGGTTTGGGCACATGTGTAGAAAAGCAGAAGACAATCTGGTGAGGAAGATTTGGGGCAGACAGGAAGAATGTAAGAGGAAGTGAGGACATCCAGCAAAGAGGTGGATGGATTGTGTGAAAGAAGATCTGCGACAGTCAGACATGAGTGTTGAAGAAGGCAGGAGTGTGGCACTGAATCGAGAAAGTTGGTGATGGTTAACATGATACCTCAACCACATGTAGAAAAATGGGAAAAAAGGGGGCTGATGATGATGATGTTTAAGCTCTAGCTGCTGCACATGCTCATTCACATCCAATTGGTTAGCATACAGTGGGCCTCCTCATGATATCTGCTGCGCATTCTCATTCACATCCAAGTGGTTCGCATACAGGGGGCCTTCTCATGATGCAGTCAATTGGTCCTGCCATTTTAGAAAAGCACCAGTGAATGATCTCCAGTCTCCAATTGGGATTCTACTGTAGAAAAGAGGCTCACAAGCAAATAAAACAGAGTAAAGGTGCCAATCCATGCACCCTTGGTAAAGAATACAGCCACAATTACCCATTATGCTAACAAAACAGTTACTGTGTTTTGGGTTGTTTTAAATGATAGGAAATATGAAACTCTAATCATTCTAGCATGATGCAGTGATCATAACAGTCCATGAGTTACAAGGGAAAGGGTACCTACAAGAAGCAACAGCAGGAATGGATCTGTGTGGGGGGAGGCTTTGGTATAAAGTTGGGAGGAATACTAGGCAACACCAGTGTGACTTTCTACAGTATTACCTGGACTCACTTGGAAGGTTAATAGAGCAAGAGCTCTAGCACCACAATGCACCTTGCAAACAACAAGAGGAATAAAACTCTGGCATTAGTGACTGACTATAATCATCCCTGATTTATGAGGGTAAGGGACAACAAATATAAAGAGACATTGGGGATGTTCTATCAACTCAGGGATGGGTAAAAGGTATGTTGGTGTGAGGGTGTGTGTGTGTGTGTGTGTGTGTGTGTGTGTGTGTGTGTGTGTGTGTGTGTGTGTGTGAGAGAGATAGAGTGAATCTGGGTGCCTGTGCCAACACAATGCATGGGCTGACCCTGGTAACTACTACAAGAAAGTGCTGATTTGCACTTGTGGTAATTAAGGGAAGTTTGAAGACATGCAAGCTAGCTTATAGTAAGGTATGGCTAACTAACATGACTGTGAATTACAAATTGCTGCATTATGTAAACAGTCCATTTTTACCACATCTCTTACTGCTAGCACTGGGGTTCTTTCTGAATCTCTCAGAAAGTGGTAACTGGATGCTTGCTTTCTAAGCCTAGCCAAGTTTTCTTGAAAGAATAATGATGTTCTGTATTCAAACAGGACATTGAGGGCCATGCATTTATAAGCTACCTCTGTCCAGAAGGAGCATGGATGCCAGGCCCGGTATAAATTTCCTATTCCCCATCCACTTGTCTAGGTTTTGCTTAAACTGGGTAATAAACTCACCTTTAATGAATGAGAAGCCTGTTCTACAGGAGGGGCAGTCTCTGAGACACATATCTGTCTCTCCAGCATGTTCTGTTTAAGTTGCAGACAAAATCCAGGCCCCAGACCTTGTATTTCAGATATTCTGACTTACGAATATGTAGGACATTTTTAAGTGTGGGGTTTGTGAATGCCTTGTAAGCCAGGAACACAGAATTGAAAATACATGTTAACCATAGCAAACACCCCAAAATGTTAAGTGTTTCCAGAATTTCTGGCTCAACCTGATCAAATCAGTTGCCACTTTGATCTCATCTAGCGAAGCAGATCATATCTTACCTGCTGCTTCTGCTACTGTTTTCTCAGAACAGGGTATGTTCTGGATTTATGTGTTTCTCAAAATGTTCCTTCGACTTCCTGACAATCTCCTTGGTCAAGGTAATCTTTTTTCCACCTTTACTGAGAGAAACCTGGACGTTGTCTTACTTCCCCCTCCTGAATCACCATGTTGTTTGCCAGAACCTTTCTGATGCCATCTGAAATTCATTCTCCCTGGCTCACTAGACCCCACCCACACCCAGACCTTTGCTTCAGTGAGTGATGCATTTGCTGCCTTCCTGGCCTGTTGGTGCCTCTTGGTCAAACTGGATAATTTTTGGTCAAATTATAACACTCCCAAACCAGCCCAAGTACTAACTCTGTTTAAGTTGGTGGATTCTCCAAACTCAGGAGCCCACCACCAAGTCCCATGGTTATTGTCATGAAAAACACTGATCACCTTTTGGCCACAGTTATCTTTTCAAATGCTGAGGTCATGAATAAGGTCCTTTCAGGATCCACATCAGCAAACTCCTGAGACTGCAAGGAAAAAGTCTTTTGGGGATAGCAGTTGAATTTATCATGCACAGAAGCATCTGCTACACATTCTCAGGAAGCATTCCTACATTTTTGGGATCCCTGATATTATCCAGCTCATGTCCAATCTGGCCAAAGTCACCACTGAATGGTGATCAGTTGACCGTTCAGTGCCTTTCTTGATCCATGTATTCAGAGCATATCTCCACAGGTCTGATGACATGACTACAAAGTTGGTCACTGATCTGTGGCCGAAGGTGTTCTGGTACTAACTATACTTACAAGCATCAACATTGAAAAATACATGAGTAACACAAAATCAGTTCACCATTCAGGTTTAGATCAGAAATGCTGTTTTTCCTAGCAGTGCACTTCCAGATTTCTCCATCCTTCTCCACATGTGTGTGAACATTGTAGTATTCCAGCAAGAAAAGAGAGTCTGTAGGTGGTACCGCACTAAAGGCCATGCTCACAACCATGCTCACAGTCTCCATGAAGGCTGAATATTATTATACTGGCAAGAATTTCAATTGCATGACCTGGATCTGGGAAATAGCATTCCCATACCTGTCACCTCCAGAAAAGAAGAGAGGTCAACCCCTCACAAGAAGATTGTTTTAGAATCAATGCTGTGTGTAGAGGCAAAACCATACAAATCTAGCTGGTACCCTTCAGCATGTGAGCTACAGCTTATTCCCCAAACAAGAGGTGACATTCCATGTCCCAAGAGCTAGTTTGCATTACCAGAGTTTAGGCCATCTTAGTCCATCTTGCTCCTCTCTGCCACTTGATTGGCTTTGCACTCAGCCACCACCTGTCTCCCTGTGGAGGTGCTAATTTGCATACAGCAGCTTCATGTAACCTTTCTGGACTAAGCTCAGCTGGGCTATGTGGAACAGGCAACTACCAGAAGCTCTTCAGTGAACATGGCCTTGGGTCTGGCTCAAGGGTGGGGTCCTAGTATCCCTTTTCTGGGTGAGGATGTCTGCTTCTTTAACTGCACCATTTTTAGGACTCTCATTTCAGATTGCTGTTAGTCTGACCGCTACTCTCAGACCAATTTGCCAAGGCGAACCCTATACAGAGCTATGACACCAGCCTCTGTCAACAGAAGTCTGAGGATCTTAAAGGTATGCAAAGCCCTTCCACCATGATGACGTTACATTTGCAGGCTGGACTGGATAATAATATTGCAAGTAATACATCTGATGGCCTGCCAACCATGACTGAATCTACTTAATTTACTAGGATGTCCATAATCACTTAGGAGTAAACTCAGCATGTTTAACTGTCTGATCAATGTCAAACAACTCTTACTTATATATGTTTTTGTAGAATATTTACTATACATTTTAAAGACTTTTCTTTAAGCAAAGTACATTTAAAATGCTTCAGATTTCTTAACTTTTCTCTACATAAAAGATTTATTTTCCATCCTGCATTAACATGGTCATATTAAGTTACAAACAATTTACAGGATATCAGCTGTCTGGTGATGATAACATGGTTAATCTTTAAAGATTATATCAGGTATCCTTCACTGACAAAGCAAATCTTGACAAGTCCCCTAGATTCCAAGGCAGTTTCTGGAAAGACTTAACTAATATACTTAGCTTACAACAGTCATTCTTTGTGCTTCATACTACAGGGAGTTTTCCCTTTCATTTACATTTCCCAGCACTGATGTGCATTTAAATATGCATTATTCTTCTTTCTTATCATTGATTTGGGACTGAACAATCTATAACAGTCTACTGAGACATTTCCACTATCTACATAACTTTTTGCTGTGCATTTTTTTATTTTTATGATGCTAATATTTGTATATGTGCATTCGAATGATTGCACTTGGCCTTTAGAACTAGCTGAAACAGGCTAACTGATCCACTGATATTGTTGAAAGTATAATCATTTCTGTAAATTGCTGGCTTTCCAGTTATAATATAGTCAGCCATGGTGTAACTTCACTTATTTATTTAGTTTTAACATGAGTTAGCCGAACAATGAGTCCTTGTTCAGCTAAAACCTCTTAGAAAACTGATAAGACAGTGCAGTGCAATCTTAGCTCAATGGATTAATACTGTAAATTGCTAATGACCTTCTTAAACCTCTGGGTTTCATTCTCTCATGTTTTACTTCAAACATTGGGCAAAATTCAAAAATGTATTTATCCTTTGTTGACTGAGTTAGTCCTACTGGGCTAGTAGCCTTATTTAAAGGGAGACCAGAGGTGATATTTATACTACTAGAGGATCTTTGACCAGGGTACAGGGGAATGTCTCTACTCTTTTTTTTATAAGAATTGTGGGACCTTTTACTTCTACTTGGGCTACCACCAACTTAAACAGATGGTACCTCTGTTTAATAACTTATCTGAAGTGGGGCTCACTTAGGAGTACATCAGCCCTTAATGCTGCACTGCAGTGTCAGCAAATTGAAAATTAATCCAATCACCTCAAGTGGGAGTAGACCCCACAGCCTTATGCTTTTCCAACAGCAAAGGCAAGTTTGCTACCTGACGAGTCACACTGACACTGCTTTGAAAAGCCTGCAGCCTACTAAACCTGTACTTGAGTAGAAGCAGAGGCCATATGTCCACAGAATGTGCAGTGCATGAGTAAGAGACCACAGAATGTGCAGTGCATGAGTAAGAGGCCACAGAATGTGCAGTGCATGAGTAAGAGGCCACAGAATGTGCAGTGCATGAGTAAGAGATAACTCACTTGTATTTGTACCATGCAAAGTGAGCGATGGTAGGCAGGACCACAACACACAGAACCAACAAACATTGCTGTATGTCAGTCTGTAACAGTACTGTATGACTAGAGACCAGTGAGTACTGACCATATGTAGTTCTTGGAATTTGGAAGCAACAGTGGAACTTAGGCTTAGATATATAGGAGGGAGAGTCAGAAAGGAATGAATAACTGTACTTAGTACTGTTTTTTATTGAATTTGTTGCCATGAACTCACACAGAATGCAACAGTGACTTAAAGAGTGTGGTAGACAAAGGTATATCAAGCTGCATGTCTGATAATTAAACTACAAGGAATGGAATGGCTATTCACTCATCCAGGCAGTTTTGCAATGAAATACTGTTCATACTTTCGAAGGATAAAAGTAAGTTTGACAGCCCAGTCACATGGCAGACCCCATAGCCAGGAGTAAGTGTTTTACATCTGATCATTAAACTACAAGGAATGGAATGGCTATTCACTCATCCAGGCAGTTTTGCAATGAAATACTGTTCATACTTTCGAGGGATAAAAGTAAGTTTGACAGGCCAGTCACATGGCAGACCCCATAGCCAGGAGTAAGTGTTTTACATTGTAAAAAGCATTCATTTCTTGCCATCTACTCAAGACTGATGCTACATTAGGTGATGGTGCAATCTACTGCAGACAAGACTGTGCCTTACATTGTGTCTTCACAACAGGCATGTTAAACAACCTTACATCACAAGATGGCAGAGGTACTGATGTTATGTTATAAAGGTATTGGAAAACAGCACATAATGACCCCCCCTCCAAAGCTGAGCAGCACTGTCTTGAAAGGGGGGCTCATTACACATTATACCTCTGTTGACTTCTTTGCAATCACCTGCTTCATGTCAGAACCATCAATACTGGTATATTTACCACATATAATAACTGCAGAACTGATTTTTGTATTGTACTGAATATCTAACTCTACACTGTTTGCCTGCACCTGGTTGCAGAGGTGTGTCTCTTTGCCTGTATGGATATCCTTATAGCATGGATCGTAAGGGCAGTACAATCAGCATAACAACTTTGTTACTATCATTCATTCACAGCACTAACAGTTACATAGAAGCTCTGTATGCAATTCAGACAATAGGGTCACTGAAATGGCTCATTATGTACTTATGTATATGCTACACATATGAATCTCATTATGTTGTACTTTGTAGACTATCAGCACATTCCTCATTTTAACAGTACCATTAACCTGCGTCCCTCACTAACAGCACAATAGCTACAGTGTAAAATGCAGCTGCACATGTGACCTTCACCACATCTCGACAAATGCTATTTTTCCTTATGAAAGCTATGATGCAGTAGGTGGATATGTATGTCTATGTTTGGCTATGCTTACATTTACAGACATGATCTGCACACTGCCTTGGTCAGACTGTAGCAACATGTATTCTTGTGGCAATGAATGGGTTCAGATGACTGACATGACATTTCTGGTACCTCTGTGCCTCAGATGATAATGCAGTAACACTGGAAGGGCATGATCAGGGCTTTCATTGTGGGTAGCAGTTCTGATTATTGAAGTAGGAAGACCATCTATAAAACAGGCTCTTGTACATGCTGGGTTACCCTACAAAGCCTCTGCTCCCATCTCTCTGACAAATCAACTAGTCAGCCACAACTAGTCATCCAGGCAGCTCGCTGCAAAGAATACAAAATCAATATTTTTGCAGGGGGCCAAGCCTATCTGCACCCCCATGATTTCTCTCAGTGCTTGAAGCATGAGAAGATATTTTATTCCTTTATCCCAGGTACTAGCCCTATTTAGGAAGCATAATTTAGCAGATTACTTAAGCAGATTCTGTGTAACCCCTGAAAATTTCCATCTGTCATTCAGGGGCTTACCTATATCTCTCAAGTGTCCCTGATTTTTCATTGCTCCTTGTAACTTTTTTGAATTTCTTGTGTATCAGCAAGGATTAAAGTCAGTCCATAATGCCAGGTATTAGAGTTTCATATTTTGTACTGTGCAGAAAATGCATATTGATGCAAAACTGTTTGTTCAGTAATTTTTATTTATTTTTTTTAATTAGACTAATATTTAGAATTGCCTCTGGTTTGGGGTCTTTGTCCTGCCATTATTTTTGGCTTTGTCCAAAATTTTTGAAATTCTTGAGGAATGAATTTGAGAGGTATGCGTTTACCCAGTTACAAAATGAATAAAAAAGATTACAGAACATTTCTATAAAATCATAATATTAGTAAAAGATTAAACAAAAAGCATATTAAAAATATATGAACTTTATGCAGATTTCGCTGCATATTTTTTGAAAAAAATCTTTTGTTTTGTAAGACTTAGGAGTATTAGCAAGGCTTCTTCCACATAACATATGTATAAACATTGTGTAATAAAAACCTCCATCAAGAACGTTTACAACCCACATACTGGATGCCCTGTGTAATCCTTTACTGATTATGTTTATCAGCAGTGAAAAGTATCATCAACTTTCCTTGCATTGTGGTTAAATGAGATAGCTGAGAACTCTGAGACCCGAAATTGAACTTTGGCTTTAACGTTTGTCTCCTGAAAATGATCTATTGTAAACGGTGTAATGATGATATGAAATGTTTAGATGTTAGCCACAATGGGATAACTGAAGTGTTTTAATTAGCATATTCTCTGCCTTGAGTTTGATTTGAAAAGGTTAAGGTTCATTTTAAATGTGGCTTCTACCTGGCATTTTATTTTTATTTAGTGATAATAAAACTCGACAACAATGAAGGTATTTCATAATAGAAAACTCTTTTGAGTATACTTGTTTTACTAGTATGGTCAATACATTTATAATTTTATTAAAAAAAAAAGGCTGTGAAGAGAACTGGTAAATAAGACTTTACGGGCACCAGTAGTGAGAAAATAGCCTGCATAATTCTGTAGAATTAAGAACTAAAAACCAAGTTCTTAACATACATGCTTAATTTTCTTATCATTTAGAAAATCAAAACAATTTAAGTTTCCTGTTAGCAATGAAGTATTGGCAAGCATATATAATGAACTATCACCAATTAAATTTGTTTAGAAAATTGATTCCATTGCATAATGACTTTTATCTCACTGAACCCAGACTAAAACTGAAACATTAAAAATTAAGACCGTGCTTCTAAATACAAGTAGGCAAACCAGAAGGGGCCCCAGATAAGGATCAAACATTAGGTCTGATTCTGCTTAGTTTACTCAGTATGTATATTTGAGCCATGGTCAAGGTAAACATCGTGTTCAGTGAAATTATTTTTTCAAAACTGGAAACATATCGTTATGATATTATATAACATCATGCAGTAATCAGGATTATTTTGGCTCAAAGAGTTAAGGCTAAACTATTTTACCAGTCACTTTCAAGAAAGAAATGGCAGTTCAGGTTAAACATTTCATAACTGCTGCCTCCAAGGCATAGGAATTTTAACACTGGCTAGATGATGCAGTATGGCTTAACAGTCCAGCCACTGGGGGAGTCAGTTGGGGAGAGATGGGAGTAAGTGGCTGTTGCTAAGTCCCATATTTCTGTAACAGGGTATTAGTGCAGTCCCATCACCATGGGGGTAGGCCCAGTACTGTATCTCCTGTCACTGGAAGTCAGGGGGACCAAATTCATCATGGAGTATACAAGCAAGCTACATGAGAATGAAGGGGGTGCACAACTGTGTGCTTGTACTAGGCTCCGTACTACATGCATTACAACTGTACTTTATAGACCAACAGGACAGTGTTAAAAATGCAAAAAAAAAAATCTGCTAATCACAAGGGAAGACAGCAGAAGTACACAACTCTGTGAATCTGCTGGTGTTGATGGATTAGGAAGGCGAAATAGTTGATAAGGAATGGAAGCTTGAGGGTTGCAGGGAGGTGGAGAGCAAACATATGTTAAAAAAATCACATACCCACTGCTGTGAAAATAGAGATCCTCTCTATGACATCTCTGATCTGCCTTAATTGACAGATTTAGGTGACATCAGGCTAAGCTGGGAAGTAAGACTGTGTGGTTCTGCAAAGGTTCCACTTGCCTGGAGTGGAGAAGCCAAGTTCACTTTGTTGGGGTCCATAGGAAACAAGCATTATACCCTCTCACACAAGAGACAGAAGGCAAGAATGGATGATAAAAATCACCTTGCAGAAATATGTGCATAACCTCAATGTCTGTCAATAGCCTTCAGCAGAAATAAAATACTTTTCAGCCAACTGGATAATGACACAGTCAACATTACCATGCAGTTTTAGTTCTACATTAACACAGTCTTCCGTTACTAAAGTACCAGATTACTGTATTACCACAGTGCTCTGATTGCACACTACTGCAGCATTCCGGCACCAGAGTAAGACAGAACTCTTGTATTACCTTACTTTGTTACCACACTGCTACTGTATTCTGGTAACGTAGCTATATCTGAGTGTTAGTGCACTACAATAATTTTGTTCCACAGTACCCTGGTACCACTGTGGTAACATTACTCTAGTAATAGAGTATCATAGCACTCTGGTGCAACAGTATAATAATGTTATGGTACCAGAGTGTCACAATACCTAGGTGTCACCAGTTTTTGGTAAGACAGACCTATAATGTTCTGGTACTACATTGTCACTTTACCAAAATAAGCTGGTACCAAACTTCCATGGTATTTCAGCATTACTGCACTATGTTACTGTTTGTGGCAGATACCAGATGTTGCCAATTTAGTGGAATATGATATGATTACATATGCAGTTTCTTACCCAAAGAAAGAGTTCCAATGAGTTATTGGTTAAGAGTTCTCCAAGTCTCACAGTTCTGGGGGTTAGGGTTCAGTCTTGACTGCTGCATATAGCCTATGTGGATTTTGAATATACCCCTCATGTCTAAGTGAATTTTTTCCAGATACTGGGGTTTTTTTCACCTGTGAAAAAACATGTTGATTGGCTGACAACTCCCAGCTGACTGTGCCTTCTGCTCTTGCCCTTCTTCTTATAATCCATGTACGGCTGAGAAGGGTCTGAGATAGACCAGTTAACATAGCAGAGTAACTGGAACCAGGGCTAATGCATGTCTATCTTATACAATTCTTGGAGGCATAAAGGGTTACAGAAATTCACTTTACAAAAATTGCTCTGTTTTCCTGGCTCATAAATACAGTAAGACTCTGATTAATTACCTCTGCATATGCAAAATGCACCAAATGTCTTTTTGTTTACTTATCTGATAAACCTAGACATTTAGATTATTACCTTGTGTCATTTCTCTGGATTTCTTCCCTGCTTCCTGCTTTATTCAGTTACTTTCCTGAGTTCTGTTCTGTTGATTATATGCAGTTGAAGTGTGTACAGACTATGTCTGTCTGTATGTATTTAAGTATGCATGTATATCAGTATGTATGTATGTATGCATGTATGTATGTATTTATATATGTATGCCTCTCTGTATGTATGTAAGTATGTTTGTGTGTGATATATGGAGGGGCTGTTCTGGTGAGACAGTGGGTCTGCTGGGACAGCCTCAGCAGTAGTTGCAGTACTACATCAGAGTGTATTGGGCATGTCCAGTGCATGCATGGCAGAGGTTTCAGTATCCCATACGTGCCTCTGCCCATGACAATTGACTCTACCAGGAGCTGCAATGGATGTACCTTTACTCTAGCTAATGCTGGTAACTCTGTGACTATGACTGACATCTGCTATGAGACATGCCGCTGTTGTGACTGCCATAACCATGGGGATATCCTCTCCTGTAGACACCTCATAAAGTTGTGTAGCTGTGAAAGTGCTAGAGCTGTGAGAGTGTGATCTTGGTCATGCATACCTATCATGGCTACCTTCTGTGGCTGTAGCTGAAGACCAGTATTTTGATGCCCCTTTACCCCAGTGAGGTGAGCTTGACAGAATATGGCACATTCCAAAATGTGACTGAGTCTATCCAAACAATCATACATATGGGATATGTACACCCGGTTCTACCTGACTTCGTCGACAGCGCAGAAGACCGACAACGGAATCCGGAGCTCCAGAAGATCGACATCGAAGAAGACCGACGAGAATCGCGAGTGGCAGAACATCGACAATGCAGAAGACCGACACGACGGATGACAAACCCCACGCGAGGATGCCACATGGGGAAGGCGGTTTAGTGTGGGCTTGTAAGGATTTTGGTGTGCTTGTGTTGTGTGTGTGGTTTGTGGAATGGGGATGTGTTTTGTTTTTAATTGTTATTGTGGTGTGTGCAGTGTATGGGGTTTCGTGTTTGTGTACCGTTATGTGTGGTTTCGTGTTTATGGACTTGATGTGGTTGTCGGTGTTGTGTGGTTTCGACTATGTCAGGTAGAACCGTACACCCATAGATCATCACACATACCATGCATTACCCTCACTAACTCTGCATTGTTTTGATGGTACTAGCCTATAAATCCATGATGGCTCTACATATTCACTAGGCTGCAGTGGCTGCAATCCAGTGGATATACAGGGTCATTATGGTACTAGCTTATACCTTCACAATTGCCCTGCTCACTTACTGGGTTGTAGCCACTGACACAACAATCTCAGAGGGGAGGACAGTAACCATGTCTCTAGGAAGCATCATCCTCCCCATATGGACCTCTCTATCATGGGCAGATTCTGACATATGGCACCATATTTTATTGATTGATTGTGTCCCTATTAACCTGTTATTCCTGTTTGGTGTCTGCATCCTGAGTATCCACCGGCATAGAGGCCATGCCCATGGTCTGTGCTGGGGGTGTAAATGGTCACATTCCCTAAGGCCAGCACACAATCTCAGTTCATCACAGCCATCATTATCAAAGGCTGCAGATCCTCCAACATTAGGTGGGGGCAGTTCTACAGTGCTAGTACTGGATAAAGAGTCACCTGTGAATGCAACAAAACAGAATATCTTGTGTAAGTATGACTCAGCAGCAGAAGTATAAATGAAACTGATGTATACTTTCATAAATCACTGGCACTTCTCTAATAAATTATACCTATCAAAGGTAGCAGTATGGATGCTGAATGTTATTAGTGTGTGTGCATGCATACTGCCATATACATGGACAAGTACCTCACGCATACCTCTCAACTGTACAGATTTTTGCAGAATGTCCAGATTTTTGCCTCCTATTTTTGGTCTGTCATAAAATTATTGTTTTCTAGCAAATCACTGAGGGTTAAAGTCAGAAAATAATTACACTTACAATATAATTACTATACAATAGAAGGAGGAAGCTACTACATGATAGAGCAAAATCCCAAAAAGGGAAGGCATCTCTGATCAGTATTAGCAAAAAACTATGGGCACTCATAAAATCGTCTAAGGCCAGCTTCGAGAGAAAAATTGCACAGGACACTAAGGATAATCACAAGACTTTCTTTAGTTATGTTAGGAACCTGGGAGGGAATTCCCAGATAAGCTCAGAATTAGTCCAAAATGACAAAAAAATACACCGAACCCACAGACATTGCCAACATCCTAGCTGACAGGTTCAGCACAAACCCCCCCCCTCCCCACCAAAAGGGCAAATATCTATCCCAGCAGAGTGCTGCCCCCGTGACATCTCAGATGCTCAGGTAAGAGCCGCCCTCTCCAAAGCAAAAAACACAGCATCAATGGGACCAGACGGTGTCCCGGGCTGCATCCTACATGAACTCCAAGAAGAGCTAAACCCAAACATAAAACTACTGTTCAATCTCAGACTTACTACAGGATATGTACCCAAAGAGTGGCGTACAGCAACAGTGGTCCCTCTCCACAAAGGTGGTGCCTCAACGGATCCTGGAAACTATCGCCCCAAAAGCCTGACTAGCTTGGTCTGCAAAGCTATGGAAAGGATCATCATGGACCTCATAAATAAAGATATTGGGGACCTACAGACACTGGATCCTACCCAGTTTGGCTTTGTTAAGGGCAGATCCTGCCTCTTAAACCTGGTTGATTTCTTTGAAACAGTCACCAAGGCCATTGACGAGGGGAAGGTGGTCCACACAGCCTACTTGGACCTTGCAAAAGCCTTTGATAAAATACCCCACTCAGGCATTATAGATAAACTCACCAGCTTAAATATAAACCCCTATGTCACTAGATGGGTTGCAAACTGGCTCAAGGACAGAACCCACATGGTTAGAATTGCTGGAGCCATGTCAGACTCCAAACCAGTTACAAGTGGCGTCCCACAAGGCTCAGTCCTGAGACCTCTTTTGTTCGGTATATATTTCTTGGAGGTACAGGCCAACAATGAAGGACTGTGGCTGAACAAGTTTGCAGATGACTGCAAACTGGGCGCCATAATCGACTCTCCAGCTGACACAAGCATCCTCCAAAAGGGCCTCATAGAAACAGACAACTGGTGCCAGAGCCATGGCCTCAAGCTAAACGCCAAAAAGTGTATAGTCATCCCCTTTGGCAAAAACAAAGTACCCACAAATTACCACATGGGTGGTAATCCATTAAGTACAGAAGAAGTAATTAGGGACCTGGGGACCCAAGTTGATAGCAATCTCTCATTTGACAACCACGTGGCCAAAGTGGTTAGAAAAACATTTTATATAGCCCACCTAATCATGAAGGGATTCACATCTAGATCAGGGGAGGTCATCGTGCCTCTTTACTCATCACTCATCAGGCCCATAATTGAGTACAATGCCCCTTTTGGGATGTACCTTACCAGACACCTGCAGCAACTGGAAAGACCCCAAAAGTATCTCACCAAGAGGATAAAAGGGCTCAAACAGATGCCATATGGTGCCCGGTTAAAGAAACTCCAGCTCTACTCAGTGGCATACCGTCTGCTCAGAGGCGATCTGTACCTGATGTATAAAGCCATGTCCAACCCGGAATTAATGGACATGCTGCACCTCAGAAAATCCAAATCCCATCGAGCTACGCTCTCAAGAGACTTGAACCTCAGCACTGAAATAAATAGGACATGCTGGAAGGACAGATTCATAACCCAGAGGCTCCCTTCACTCTGGAATAAAATCCCAGTCCAGGTTAGGCAGAGTCCCTCATTGACTCTCTTCAAGAGGAATCTTGATGAGTGGAAAGGAGATCGTAGGTTTACCCCGGGTATCACTTCTGTGTCACTGTTAGACAGAGGCACAGTATACTAACCTCGAAAAAGGGCATAGCAAAATTAATTTAAAATGGGTGGCGAAAGCCAAACACACTCTGGCTAGGCTTATAAATGCCCTAGGGCAGATAGCCTAGTATGAACCTATGAACTCATCTATAAACTTGTTTGAGTTTCAGACTTCATACCCTTCAGGAAATTAATGCTAATGCAAAACCTGTTACTCTATCTATTTTCTAAGTTTGTAAGAGCAATATTTAAAAATTGTCCCTATTTTTGGGCCTTTGTGCCCCCCATTATTTATGGCTTTGTCCAGATTTCGTGCTCCAAGAGGTTGAGAGGTATGTATCTTCAAGATATCAGGGCTGTGCTCCCACATTTTGCTGATGCCTGTGGGTTCAGTTCCACCCTCCCATATGTAATTTGATAATTTTTCAGTGGTGGCATCTGTTTCATTCTGATAATTACAACATTAGACATGAAATATGTATGAGCAACATTTTTTGGGTGCGTGGACATTGGTGTCAAGGACAGTCTTTTTCAGTTTAATTGTTCTCTTCAATTAAAGCCTTTAAGTAAGATTCACTGAGCCCCTTTGTTTGTTCTGTACATTGAAACATGCAAAATAAAAGATTATGGGAAAAATAAAGATTCACTAAGCCCAAACACTATGTGTTTAGTCACAATTTTTCACCTCGTGACACCTGAATTTTAATCAGCTTCCTGTGATGTATAGGGCATGTGACAGAAGGTTTTATTCAGTAAAAAAAAAAAAAAAAAAAAAAAACACGATGTTATATTTTTTGGAATTCTTTTTTATAAGTATTTCATCCTCAAATTAAACAATGTGTTTTTAAATAGATGTAATTTTTTACTGCATATTGTAAACTTGTCTCTGCTACTGGTTGGAGCTTTTCTTCCTGGGCCTCTACTGAAAATGGACATATATCCAGATAGACTAGCCCAGTCAACAAATGTAAATAAAAATAAATAAATAAATGTTTAATCTCTAAAGGCTCCCATAAACAACGACAACAATCCATACTCCGGTCTGTTTCATACTCGACATATATGCTGTTTAAGTTGCCCCACTATGAATCTGCCCAGTTAAAAATTATACATAATAAGCACTGCATGTATCATGAACTTCTTTATTGCAAATATGGAGTATTATAAGACAGACAAGTTTATGATTTGGAGGGTCTTGTGTAAAACCTAGTTGAAAAGGCAAGCTATCCAAAATATTTTAAATACAAAGTTTTTGCAGTACATTATGTATTATTTTGTCAGGCAATTTTGGTATATACTTCCTTGGTAATAGAATTTCTGTAATTCCTGCCTAGTCCTATTGTAACATCCTAACAGCAGCTCTTTTGTTATTCTAAGAACTCTTGAAGTATTAAAGCTACTGCAGCTGAGTACTCCTTTCCATATAGAATACATACAGCTGCAAGTGCAATACTTTGTGTTGGAAGCAGATACTCAGTGCACATGCGTGCACTGGTTTACTGTGACTGGTGACTGCTTACCTCCTTTACCTCCTTGTAGTCTGTTGTATGCACCATCTTGTAATCTCCCTTGAAATCGCCAACTTATATATCAAGTAGTTTTACACATTAAACACAAAGTACTCCTTTCCATATAGAATACATACAGCTGCAAGTGCAATACTTTCTGTTGGAAGCAGATACTCAGTGCACATGCGTGCACTGGTTTACTGTGACTGGTGACTGCTTACCTCCTTTACCTCCTTGTAGTCTGTTGTATGCACCATCTTGTAATCTCCCTTGAAATCGCCAACTTATATATCAAGTAGTTTTACACGTTAAACACAACACGCATTCCATTCCCTTACTTCAACTGTTCCCCTGGCCTTACCCTTAGTTTGCCTCCACACATAGAGTGTATGTATATTTTATTTTTATTGTATTGTGTAAAATGAGGTGTTGTGTATATTTTTATAATATCAGTTTTATTTATTATAAACACTTCGCAATGTAAAGATATGATAAATGGCACTAGACTATTTCACTATGTATTGGGTTAGAACTGTATTGCTCATTTTGACAGCTAAACACATTCTACTGTTTATATAAAACCAGCGTAGGCAGGGCTCCAGGTTCCAAGTAATAAAAAAGTTTAATGAGCAACAGAAAAATCCATAAGACACACAAGCGCTTTCACCATAGGCTTCATCAGGTGTGATCAAGAAACATACAAATCACATCCATTTAAATACAAATTTAAAATCACATGACAAAAATGTTGAGAACTTAAAGAAACATAGCATAAAAAATGAACTGTGAATATACTTTGTGTAAAATATGAAACTTAGTTAAAAATGATTAAAAACATGAATCTAGACCTATTATTTCTTACGTAATGGTCTAGATTTCAAAGTTAGTCTCAAGGGAATGCAATCATTTGGTCCATGTCCAGCATTAGCTCTCAATTTAATAATCCATTGAGCTTCAAGCTCTTCTGTTTTCAGCCTAACATCACCTCCCCTTTTACTTTCAAAATTCATACCTATAACCATAAAACTAAAACAATGGGTGGCATCAGTATTCACAACATGTTTTGCCAAAGCATTAAACATACTTCTCTTGCCTATATGGTAGAGGTGTTCTCTAATCCTATCTTTCAACATTCTGTCGGTTTTACCAACATACAATTTCATGCAAACTTTACACACAGCCATATATACTACATGCGTACTTATACAAGTGGCATTACTATTCTTCTTCTTCTTCTTCTTTCGGCTTTTCCCAGTTAGGGGTCGCCACAGCGGATCACCTTGTCCGCACATTGAATGGCAGTGGAGTTTTACGGTGTCGAGTTGCCAGCCCGGCGCCCAACCTTCCACAGAAGGCACACTCACACGCACACCTAGGGCCAATTTAGAGTGTCCAATCCACCTGCAGCATGTCTTTGGGATGTGGGAGGAAACCGCAGCACCCGGAGGAAACCCACGACCACAGGAGGACATGCAGACTCACAGAAGGCACCCCAGCCGAGGATCAAACCGGAGAACCTCTTGCTGTGAGGCGGCAATGCTAACCACTGCACCACCGTGGCCGCCCACAAGTGGCATTACTATTAAATTTGAAAATTTCACTTGTATCTGCGTATAAAAAAACTAGTGCCACTGTTAATATATGAACAAAAAGAGCAGTGGTCACATGGCTTAGTATTCCCTTGTATTCTAAAATTATAATTATCTCTGGGTGTGCATAGGTGTCTCCTAAGGGAATTTTTATTAATAAAGACAAATTGTGGAACAGAATCTATGAATCTACTGACATGTTGGTTCATTGTCAGTATATTCCAATTCTTCTTAATGATGCTAGTATACTGATGAATATTATTCAAATATGCCAAGGACATTTGTACTTTATTAAAACTTCTACTTCTATAATTACTTCTATCTTGCACTGGCTCAGAAAAATAAGGTTTAGCTGTAGTAGTTCTCATGTCCAAGAAATTCAGTACTCCTTTCTCTACCATCTCAGTCTCATATCCTCTATTCAATAATTCCATACCAGTAGTGCATACCTGTTTTTGGAAGTCTGTATTACTAACGTTTAACCTGGAAGCCCTATAAAGTTAATTTTGAACAACATTCCTAAAGATGTGCTGTGGATGCATACTATCTCTGTTGAGTAAATGATTCACTCTACATGCTTTCCTATAAAGTTTAGTGCTCAACATGCCATTGTCATCTTTGTACACAGTTACATCTAGAAAATCAATACTTGTATCTGACCATTGTACTGTAAAAGTCAGAAAATCTGTACTGTTGTTCAAATATTTCACACAATCTAACAACATATCAGGTGTACCTTCCCATAATAGGAAAAGGTCATCTACAAATCTTTTAAAAAATAAACTATTAGCATTAAAGGGACCCCCTAACAGGTGTTCTCTCTTCCATGTGGCCATTACTGCTTTAGCATAACTATTTGCGCACTGCGTGCCCATTGCCACTCCGTTGACTTGCCAATAAACAGAGTCTCTAAACATAAATATATTGTTCTCTAATACTAGGAGAAAATGTTCTCTAATTTGAACCAACTTATTCCCACCAAGACAAGAATTTAGTTCTACATATTTTATGGCATAATCTATGCCTTTATCATTCGGAATAGTCGTAAATAGTGAGACTACATCTAACGTAACTAAGAAAAAATGTTTCCTTGATGTTAACTGTGAAGTATACAAGTAGAGATCCTTAAGAAAATGTTCAGTGTGTCTCTTAATATGTATTCTGAATTATCCAAAATAGGTCTTAACATTTTTTCAATATATATAGAGATAGGTTCAGTAACCCATTTGGTCCCAGCTACGATTGGTCTCATGGGGGGATTTGAACTATCCTTGTGCACTTTTGCTAGACCTTGTATCAAAGGAATAAGGGGGTCTACAACAATAAAATATTGACATAAATTCTCATCAATAATTCCTTGATGGTTAATTTCTTTAACTTTGATGGCTATGTCTTTCATTACTTTATTAACTCTCCCTCTTGTAACTATAGTGTAAAAAGTATTGTCACTCAGCATCGTATACATTGCAGCATCATATTTTTCTCTGTCTAAAACTACTATCTGTCCACCTTTGTCAGCAGGTCGAATCATGATTGCCTGATTATTTTCCAAACCCTGGAGAGCTACATATTCAGTTTTACTTAAATTAAACTGTTTAAAATTTTTAAAACTTTTTTTTTTATGTTGCTGATGATATAAATCATACACATCATTAATACACAGTTCTTCAAAAGCTTGCACTAAAGGATTTAGTTTAGGAATAAAATTGCTAGGTCTCTTAAATATATTAATCATATTTTCTGCAATATTATCTATCCCTTCCCCCCCAAACATCAATTTACACATCAAATTGCGAGCAAACAATTTAATGTCCAAAACGACATCAGAAATGTTTGAATCTGTACTGGGAATAAAAGAAAGTCCTTTATTAAGGACTGAAAGTTCATCTTGAGTTAAAACATGTTGGGACAAGTTCAAAACTAAGTCTTTGCATTCATAAATGCTTTCTTTATGTTGTATGAACTCATCCCTGTCTCTTCGTACTCCCGTTTGTTCCTCACCTGGCTCTTGCCCCTCTGCTGCCCACCTCCTCTCGATGTAGACCTCTCTCTCATTGGAAGTGAAAAAATGATGTTCTGGGGTAAGATACACGTAAAAACGAATCCAAATTTGCATCACGAACAGGAGATGTTCTTACATCTGCACTATGAATTTGTGCTGTAGTTATAATTTTTTTTTATGAACATCTGGTTGTTTCTCTATTCCATCTTGCAGCATGGACGTTCCTTAAATAGGAACCAATGAGTTACCATGAGAACTGACAGTATCTCTCACATCTGCAACATATGCATGTGAATGGGTTTCAACATTTCTTCCACTCACATTAGTGCCACCTTGAGGATCCTCAGTGTAACGCGGCCATGTGAAAATATTTCCAGCAGCAAAATCCCGTTTGTCCCTTTGGAGTTTCTTCAACTTAATCTGTAAAAGTTTCCTTAAATAAACACTGATACCTTCTAGCATCTCTCGAACATATATTTCTAGTATATCAGCAGTAAAACATTGATACAGTTCAGAGTGCTTATTTTTAACAGAATTCAAAGTCAGCTCTATCTCTCAGCTGAATCAGCCAAGAGTTGCAGATAGCTCATGCTAGTATTAATATTTAATCTCTGCCATGCAGCAAGCAGAGTTGATTCACAGTTTACCTGAGAGGGCATTTTCAACACTCTCAGCCCTCTTGGTATAACATCTTCCTTGATGCATGCCTCCATATGAAATTTCTGACATTGCAGTCTTTTCAATTTGAAAAGTTCTTTTTCCAAAGGAAATAGATGACCTCTTAACATTACAAAGTCCATGCTTGATCTCACCTCTGTCTCCACTTCCAACTCACTATCAAGCAATGGATTAACATGCTCTCTCACCTTAGATAAAAACAACTCAGTATTAAATACAGTCATATTTTGAACAACAGGAATATAGTCCAATTCAATGTTTTCGGACCCGGCAGCCATATTCCAAGAAACAGTGGTGGAAAAGAAAAAAAGAACAACTGTTAAGGCAACCACCACAGATATCCAGGTGCTTGCACTCACACCAAGTAGAATGCAAATACAAAACCAGCGTAGGCAGGGCTCCAGGAACAGTTGTTCTTTTTTATACTAGAAAGATATGTTCGAGAGATGTTAGAAGGTATCAGCATTTATTCAAGGAAACTTTTACAGTTTAAGTTGAAGAAAGTCCAAAGGGACAAATGGGATTTTTCTGCTGGAAATATTTTCACATGGCCGCGTTACACTGAGGATCCTTAAGGTGGCACTAATGTGAGTGGAAGAAATGTTGAAACCCATTCACATGTATATGTTGCAGATGTGAGAGCTACTGTCAGTTCTGATGGTAACTCATTGGTTCCTATTTCAGGAATGCCCACGCTGCAAGATGGAATAGAGAAACAACCAGATGTTCGTAAAAAAAAGTTATAACTACAGCACAAGTTCATAGCTCAGATGTAAGAACATCTCCTGTCCGTGCTGCAAATTAGGATTATTTTTTACGTGTATCTTGCCCCAGAACATCGTTTTTCTACTTCCAATGAGAGAGAGGTCTACATCGAGAGGAGGTGGGCAGAAGAGAGGCAGGAGCCAGGTGAGGAACAAAAAGAAGTACAAGGAGACAGGGGTGAGTTCATGCAGCATAAAGAAAGTGTTTATGAACACAAAGACTTAGTTTTGAACTTGTCCCAACATGTTTTAAATCAAGATGAACTTTCAGTCCTTAATAAAGGACTTTATTTTATTCCCGTACAGATTCAAACATTTCTGATGTTTTGGACATTAAATTGTTTGCTCGCAATTTGATGTGTAAATTGATGTTTGGCGGGGGTAGATAATACTGCAGATAATACGATTAATATATTTAAGAGACCTAGCAATTTTATTCCTAAACTAAATCCCTTAGTGCAAGCTTTTGAAGAACTGTGTATTAATGATGTGTATGATTTATATCATCAGAAACATAAAAAAATTAAAAAAATTTTAAACAGTTTAATTTAAGTAAAACTGAATATGTAGCTCTCCAGGGTTTAGAAAATAATCAGGCAATCATGATTCGACCTGCTGACAAAGATGGACAAATAGTAGTTTTAGATAGAGAAAAATATGATGCTGCTACGTATACGATGCTGAGTGACAATACTTTTTACACTACAATTACAAGAGGGAGAGTTAATAAAGTAATGAAAGACGTAGCAATCAAAGTTAAAGAAATTAACCATCAATGAATTATTGATGAGAATTTATGTCAATATTTTATTGTTGTAGACCCCCTTATTCCTTTGATACAAGGTCTACCAAAAGTGCACAAGGATAGTTCAAATCCCCCCATGAGACCAATCGTAGCTGGGACCAAATGGGTTACTGAACCTATCTCTCTCTCTCTCTCTCTCTATATATATATATATATATATATATATATATATTGAAAAAATGTTAAGACCTATTTTAGATAATTCAGAATACATATTGAGACACTGAACATTTTCGTAAGGATCTCTACTTGTATACATCACAGTTAACATCAAGGAAACATTTTTTCTTAGTTACATTAGATGTAGTCTCACTATTTACGACTATTCCGAATGATAAAGGCATAGATTATGCCATAAAATATGTAGAATTAAATTCTTGTCTTGGTGGGAATAAGTTGGTTCAAATTAGAGAACTTCTGGGCCTAGTATTAGAGAACAATATATTTATGTTTAGAGACTCTATTTATTGGCAAGTCAACGGAGTGGCAATGGGCACTCAGTGCGCAAATAGTTATGCTAATGCAGTAATGGCCACATGGGAGAGAGAACACCTGTTAGGGGGTCCCTTTAATGCTAATAGTTTATTTTTTAAAAGATTTGTAGATGACCTTTTCCTATTATGGGAAGGTACACCTGATATGTTGTTAGATTGTGTGAAATATTTGAACAACAGTACAGATTTTCTGACTTTTACAGTACAATGGTCAGATATAAGTATTGATTTTCTAGATGTAACTGTGTACAAAGATGACAATGGCATGTTGAGCACTAAACTTTATAGGAAGGCATATAGAGTGAATCATTTACTCAACAGAGATAGTATGCATCCGCAGTACATCTTTAGGAATATTGTTCAAAATCAACTTTATAGGGCTTCCAGGTTAAACGTTAGTAATACAGACTTCCAAAAACAGGTATGTTCTACTGGTATGGAATTATTGAATAGGGGATATGAGAGTGAGCTGGTAGAGAAAGGAGTACTGAATGTCTTGGATATGAGAACTACTAGAGCTAAACCTTATTTTTCTGAGCCAGTGCAAGATAGAAGTAATTATAGAAGTAGAAGTTTTAATAAACTACGAATATCTTTGGCATATTTGAATAATATTCATCAGTATACTAGCATCATTAAGAAGAATTGGAATATACTGACAATGAACCAACATGTCAGTAGATTCATAGATTCTATTCCACAATTTGTCTTTATTAATAAAAAATCCCTTAGGAGATACCTATGCACACCCAGAGATAATTATAATTTTAGAATACAAGGGAATACTAAGCCATGTAACCACTGCTCTTTTTGTTCATATATTAACAGTGGCACTAGTTTTTTACACCCAGATAGAGGTGAAATGTTCAAATCTAATAGTAATGCCACTTATATAAGTACGCATGTAGTATATATGGCTGTGTGTAAAGTTTGCATGAAATTGTATGTTGGTAAAACCAACAGAATGTTGAAAGATAGGATTAGAGAACACCTCTACCATATAGGCAAGAGAAGCATGTTTAATGCTTTGGCAAAACATGTTGTGAATACTGATGCCACCCATTTTTTTAGTTTTATGGTTATAGGTATGAATTTTGAAAGTAAAAGGGAAGGTGATGTTAGGCTGAAAACAGAAGAGCTTGAAGCTCAATGGATTATTAAATTGAGAGCTAATGCTGGACATGGACCAAATGATTGCATTCCCTTGAGACCAACTTTGAAATCTAGACCATTATGTAAGAAATAATAGGTCTAGATTCATGTTTTTAATAATTTTTAACTAAGTTTCATATTTTACACAAAGTATATTCACAGTTCATTTTTTATGCTATGTTTCTTTAAGTTCTCAACATTTTTGTCATGTGATTTTAAATTTGTATTTAAATGGATGTGATTTGTATATTTCTTGATCACACCTGATGAAGCCTATGGTGAAAGCGTTTGTGTGTCTTATGGATTTTTCTGTTGCTCATTAAACCTTTTTACTACTTGGAACCAGGAGCCCTGCCTACGCTGGTTTTGTATTTGCATTCTACTTGGTGTGAGCACAGGCACTTGGATATCTGTGGTGGGTGTGTTAACAGACATTCTACTGTTTGTTTGTTTCACCTTGTTAAAGGCATACTGCTGTGCGGATTGAAGTGTCCTCTCCTTGGCTCTCTCTCTGCCCACCTTTCCCTTTTCCTTATTTCTTTACCCCTATAATATAAATTGGTTTCAGCATTTATATGCCGTGCAGCAATCTCTCTTGCCTCATTTCACTTGTAATCCTATGCCCTTCCTCTTCTTTCTTTTGTACCTCTGCTTCCCTTGTTCGTATCCTTATTTTACTAGTACCATCACTACTCCTTCTCATTATCTTACTGTCTTTTTACCTTCCTTCCAGTTGTAGACCAGTAAGTGACCAAAGCTTCCTCATGATAGTGTCTGTCATTCTCAACTTGAATACCCACCAATACTCTGTTTTCCACTCTGACCTGCCACTAGTGGAATGTTGCAATAACAGTAGTGCATCTCGAAGCTGCCATATTATTGGCTGTCTTTGTAACCCTGCTGAAAGCTGCTTTTATATTAGCAGTTGTAACTGTTGGAAAAAGTATGGTTTTCATCTGTTTTGTTTTTTAAGGAGACAAACTAGGGTCAGGCATAAGAGGGGGATGGGACTTCTGATCACACTGTTATATACTCTACTGCTTCCTATATTAAATCCCCCTCTCTTGCTTTTATTAAAGCTTTCCACTCACAGCATCTTATTATTTCTAAATAATAACAGGTGCTTGTACCTCTTACCAACATTACCGCTCTTCTCATGACAAACTTTGTGTTGGAAGTAGATAGTCGGGGTGCATGTGAGCTCTGATTGACTACCTCTCATATTTGATTCACTCAATCTGCTCCTCTCCAGTGCCCAACCTCTACCACCCCAAAGCCAAGCTATTTAGTGCAACACCTACTAAGCAATTTTCACAATTGCTACACTTAATAAAACTTGCCCAGTTCCCCAAGCCAATACTGTAAACAGGCTAATGTGAATTCTTTATACCACTCCTTTCTACATGATTCTACCTCCTACCCTGTTATCATCAGCACCCCACAACATCAATGTGTCTCCTTCTTACCTTCTCCCCCTACACCCTTTTAATCTACACCCGTTCAAGGCCCTTTTAATGTGTACTAATAAAAATATCTAACAAACTACTCTTACTGTTCTCTCCTCCTATCAGCTCAAGCAACACAAATGGGCTAAAAACCCTACTAGACCATAACTCTCTTCACTATATACAACCACAGAGAGCACCATTCTTTAATAATTAACCTAATTTTCCAACCAAAATGTTACAGGAAATGTATCACTATCCTCACTTCAAACATGTACTACATATCAGGACAGCTCATCATAAACTTCTGTTCTCATTTTACAAACTGCCACATCTTTTAACTACTACACACATTAACTCCTTCTGTTTCTTATTCTTGTGTGGGGATGTCCATCCCGATCAATGCTCAACCACCTCCAACATATACCTTCCAACATTTTCATTTCCTAATAGACTAAAGATATGTAGAATCCTCTGTAATAAAACTGATATTCTTAACATTACAACATTACTGAAACGTGGCTAAAAGCCACAACACCAGGTAAAGAGAGTGAAACTGACAAACTATCCAAAAGAGCTGGAGGCATCTGTTTACTATTTAAAAGTAATCTAATAGTTACTAATTTTCATAACCCCACTTAAATCTTCAATAAATCAGAGGTCCTAATATTTACTATCACTCTCAGCCCTCAGAAAGTTCTGGTCCTGACCCCTGTCTATAAAAAAGCCCATCTACTCCAACACAGACACCTTAGTAGTTATCCTGCACTGTATTACCAAGAATTCAAAACAAGAAACTAATTTTAGGTGACAAGAACATAGACTGGCAGCTCATAACCTCTTCCCATATAGCAAATAAGCCAACCTGTACCTTAAAACTTTCTGAGATGACACAATTGGTAACAGAACCCACCAGAATAGACACTAGAACAAGAAGGCAAAGCGGTCTGGATTGGATTCCCCACATTCAGTCCTGCAAACATACAGCACTTTAGAATACTACCTGACACCCTTATTGACCACTACCCTATATACCTAATGTGGTAGTAAAAATACAAAGAACAACTGCTATATGTTCCAGATCTAAAAAGCTTTACTCTGCCCCCAAATCTATTAACTTCCTACAGACATGTAAGTAGTTAAAAACACTTCAGTGATTCAGTCCCTGTTTTCCTAGGAATTCTGAATGTTGTTGCTCCACCACACAGAAGAAAGACCAACTCTAACTCTATATGCTGGTTTACCACTGAAATCAAACAAATGATCACATAATAATCTGGAAGGTCTGAAAAACAGAATACACCAACCAGCATACCAAAATTATAGAACACTCAAGAACAGAGGAAATATATATGGGAGCTTAAACATGTTGACTTTCTGTATAGTCAACAGCTGTTTTGTCTACAAAACTGCTGATTGACACTTGTACAGGATCTCTACATTACTGGCATTCAGGAATTTACCCTCCCTTTCCCTGGTACTGTGCAATCTTGATTTGGAATATTTAATTAGAGGAGGATGGGGTGGATTGTATTTCAGTTGCATGCCCAGTTACACTGTTTTTCTTTCTTGTCACCATCAACAATGCCAACATTTGGGCATTTACATATTTATATATTTTTCACTGCATCTCTATCTATACCTCTATGTTTCTATATATAAATAGTGTATGTGTTTGTGTGTATGTATATACGTGTGTTTGTGTGTGTTTGTGTGTGTGTGTGTTTGTGTATGTGTGTGTGTGTGTGTGTGTGTGTGTGTGTGTGTGTGTGTGTGTGTGTGTGTGTGTGTGTGTATGTGTATACATGGGTTCCCTTCAGAATCTCGAAATCCTCAAACCTCAAAATTCATATAGTCGAGACCATATGATCAAAGTTTTAGAACTTTGAAATTCTGAATGGAGATCTGCATACAGCCGGAACAGGAGATTTCCCTTTTCCTCACTGTAGTGCGATCTTGGAGTTGGTATATTTAAGTAGCTTGGGTGTATGGGGTGCAGGTGCAGAAACGTTTAAAAAGTTTTTTTTTTATTTTGATTTTATTTCGGAATCTTGATATTCAGAAACATCAATCATATGGTCTCGATCATATGAAATTCGATGTTTTTTCAGAAATTCGGGATTCCGAACTGAATCCATATACACACATGCACACACACACACACACACACACACACACACACACACACACACACACACACACACACACACACACACACACACACACACACATCACACATGCATGCATACACATATATAGACTCATAAAGTGTTCCAGCACTTAAAATAAAAAGAAATGATCAACAACTTTATTCATGTTAGCTATGATAAAACACAGCAGACTGAGTAGTTTCTCACCATAGTATCCTCAGTGAAGTTCTAATCTTATATGCAAAATGCAGTTTAAATAACAATTAACAACTAAGCATGTGACTGTTTCAGCCGGTAAAAATTCAAAATAGTGCATTATATAGTATAAAGAGTTAAAGAATTCATAGAAAATAGTCACTGTATGAGTTTAAAACAACAAAGTATTATAAACTTTTTAAAGGATTTGTATAATTTAATATCATATAAATATATTTCTTTTAAACTTCAAAAAAATCTATAAAAAATACTTACTTCAAAAACAATCATTTAATCCAGGTTTAAACGTAGCACCTAACATAACAATTCATTTTTTTTCAAGTTTACTCAATTTATCATGTTTTTGTACATGGATAATTTTCCCCGAAAATCCTGTTAATTCCCCAAAAGGTAAAAGTGGCAGTATGGACGTGTTAATAATGCACTGCAGATACGATTGTGTTTTATCTTACTAAGATGCACATCTTTTCTATCCTTCCACTTCCTGGATGTTTGTCCCACAAAAAAAAAAAAAAAAAAGCATTGCATGAGTGTATTAGTACACAACCTAGCTTGCATGACAAATTATGAGTGATTTTATAGTATAAGTTTTATCTGTATTAATTGTCGAACAAAAAAATAACAACAGATATATTTACAACAAGTACAATTATCACAGGGCAATATCTATGTGGTTCAGAGACAGAGATTTGTCATCAGTAGACAACCAATGCAATGTCTTTGTACTAACTCTTTAAACTTAAATTGGCATTGATTGCCTAGTGACTTTTTTGAACAATGTGTATTTAAAAATTGTCATTTTAGCTATCAACATGGTAAAAATGTGGCAGAACATTTAACTTGGTTTACAAAAAAGTTTATCAGTCTCTCTCACATAAGCCTCTTCTGTCTCTAAATCACATTGATGTTCTGTCAGAAGATTCTAAATACCCTGACAAAAGTGCCTAAGACTGAGTGACTAATTAGAAATATCCCCCTGCCACATTGTCCATCTTCTCTGTACCCACTAGTCTTGTCTGCACATTGATCAAAACTCAAGACTGTCATCTTCTTCAGCTGACTGCTTTCCTTCTGAGTACCTTAAGGTTGGTGTGCATGCTGTCACTTACTTAATATCAGTTTTTATCAACCGTGACATTCTTTCATCTTATATTCTTCAGATTTGGAAAACGCCATTGTCCCTCACCATAAAAGATGATATTGAGGTTCTTCTGGTGCCTTTAGAATGTTGCTCTCATGTTACTGCTGTGATAAATACCCAAAAAGAGTATTCATATCCAATTTGCGACATATCTAAGTGATCACAACAGAATTTCTCTCTTTCATTGTAGCTTTTGACCGAGCAATAGTACTGAGAGAACTCTCTTTGACATCATTAATGATGTAAGGAACAAGTTAAATTAGGTATTTCTTCTAGAATAGTTTATCAATATTTTTCTTCAGCATGATTAAATATAACCTTTAAAATGTCTTGTGGACTCCAAACTCTCTCCTCACTCTGCTAACTGTGCTTCACTTGCCTACTGCATATAACTGAGTCCGTAAAGCATGGGATACTGTCTTATCACTCAGAGTTTCAGTGTGAATCCATTAATGGTCTCCTTAGTTCACTTTTTTTCACCCCCTCTCTTAGGTCAATGACATGGTCACTCACTGTGCTCCACACTAACTCATTGAATATGTCAGTTGCTCCACAGTATTCTGTGCTGGCGACAGTCTTTGTTACTTAAGATTAAAACTGTAGAAGAGCTTCCACAATCTAGAAACCACTGTTGAGCCACAGTCATATATCTGCTGCATTTACCTCCACCAAACCATACTGCAGCTCGCTCACAGACAGGACCCAGAAAGTTAGAACTGGGGGGACCACCTCTACAAAAAGGCCTGTCACAAGTGGAGTTCCTCAGAGCCTGGTCCTGTGACTGCTCCTTTTTGGCATTTACTCCTCTGAAGTCAAGGCCAGTATCAATGGCCTTTAGCTAACTAAATTTGCAGATGATTGCAAATTAGGAGTAGTCATAGAATCCCAAAACGGCATGGAGTAAAATTAAATGCCAAGAAATGCATAATAGTATCCTTCAGGAAGTCATCCAACCCTGGTAACTATCATTTTCACAACACGCCCCTAAAAGTCAACCCTGTAGTCAGGGACTTGGGCACATACATAGAGAGTAATCTAGCCTTTGACCACCACATGTCCAAAATAGTGAGAAAATCATTCTATGCTATGCAACTTATAAACAAAGATATGGCATCTAGGTCCCATGGATGTCATTGTTCCACTGTATTCAGCATTCATCAAACCTCTCCTTGAGTACACCGCCTCCTTTTGTATGTACCTAACCAGGCACACACACATGAACTGGAACATCCACACAACTCCACCTACAAGTTGTAAGTAACATGTCCTATGCAGACAGCCTCAAGGCCCTATCGCTGTATTTTTCTTCCTGCACATTGTTGAGGAATGATCTAGATCAGGCATACAAGGCATTTTCAGACACCTTCCTGATTGATTTCTTGCATATCTGCAAAACAAACAGCACCAACATTTCTCATTCTAAAGACTTAAACCTTGCTTATGACATAAATAGGACCCTCTGGAGAGATGGGTATGTATCCCAGAGGCTACTCCTTCTCTGGGACAGGCTCCCTATCCATGAGAAGCAGAGTTCCTCCCTAACCCAATTCAGGTGTAACTTGGACAGCTGGATGGGGAACATGAAATTCATCCCTGGTTTGGCATCTGTGTCTCTAATGGACACAGGCAGCATATAAATGGTTCATTTCCCAGGCTCCTGCTTGTAAATGTTTCATCTCCCAAGTATTTGCTTACACTTATCAAGGGTACCAGAACTTGTCAGAAATTTGGGATGTGTAGCTAGATGTAAAAAGCCTCATGTGGTTGTTAGCCTGTAATACTCCTATGAACCTATGGATAGCTGATTACTGTCTTATCAAACCTTCTTTTATATCCATCTCGCTACTTTCTGTTACTTTGTTCAGGTCTGCTGACAGGTTATCAATCTGGCTTTCATCAGCCAAGATAATACCTTAAGATGCAATAAAACTGTTATTGAAACAGTCTTATTGAAACAATCTCATAACCTGTGATCCCACCAAAAATATAAGAGCCACATGATTTGGGAAATAAACTGTACCAGTTCTAATTCCCAATGCTACCCTGCATTTTTTTGTAGTTAACTAGTCAAACTATAACCAGCAAATAATTTTAAGTTTGCATTCCCTTCTTTGACCTTCTAGCTTCAGAAGTATAATATGTATCTTTGGTTTGCTGCAGCAACAACTTTTTTCTTATTGTAATTATTACTTCAGATGCTATTCCATATGAGATCTTTGGTCTCCATTTACTGATTTGCAAAATCTGGCCACTATGAAGTGCAACTATGCTTGTCTTCTGCTCTGCTACCATACAGTGAAATGTCATTTATTTGTTTAAGATACTGTTGTGTGCTGTTTGCTTTAGTTATTCACACAGATGCTAACAAAAAAAGATGTGCAGGCCATCAGAATTTATTCCTGACCCATTCTCCATGAAGAAAGCCAAATAAATATCTGCGGAATAATGCATGTATTTCCTTTTTCCTGATGTACTTTGTAAATAATGTATACTGATTGTTTGCTTTGAAATATTTGGCAAATAATGTTCATAGGCTCATAGGTACATACTAGTATACTAGTATAGCTGCCCTTCTGAGCCGTTTCAAGCTTAGCCAGTTTCCCTCCCTTTTTGTGTTCAAAATAAGCTATCCCATTTGTTTATATATTGACCTTACACAACCCATAGTTGATAATTATATATTACCCCTAATGAGAATAAATGGGATCATACCATAGATAATTTGAGGGGACCCATGCAAGGGATAAAGCATTTAAGAGCTGTCTCTGTCCATTAGTAGTACAGTAGACAGTCCTGGGGTAAGTTTTCTGTTTCCCATCTATAGATCGAAGTTGTGCTTGAATATGGATCAGGACTGAACTTTGTTATGGGGAGTCTGTTACAGAGCAGTGGTATCCTCTGCAAGATACACCTGCCCCTCCAAACCATTCTGTTGATGTTGCAGAAGAGGTTTAGATGCATAGTCAAAGTATTTATGATAACTTTTGACTTACTGATATGCAGTAAATCCATCAGTATTGGGCCAAAGGATGCCAGACACATGTCAGCTCTTAGCAGTCTGTAGGATACTGGGTATATTGACAAGGCTTTGAGTTGGTCACTGTTAGGCATGTTGTTTAGGCCTTGTATCCTTTTAGTAAGGTATCTCAGTGGGCTTTCCAGTTGTTGCATATGTCTAGACAGTTTGTTTGTTGACTGTTTTTCTTTTGAATTGTTAAAAATGTATTTCTCTCCTTGTTTTGGAGCTTTTCTCCCCAGCCTTTGCTGAAAATGGGCATTTCAGTATCCAGATGAACTTTCCCAGTAAATAAATTCACATAAATAACTAAAATGAAAAGTTGGCTAACTAAATTTGGTCCCCATGTTAATGCAACTAAAACTAAAATTACTTACTTTGCCTCATTTCTTCCATCTCCTCAAGTTTTCCTGAAATGCAAATCATAACTCATTATTGGCACCCTGTAAGAAGGAGTGAGCATAAGAAAGCCACAACACATAACACTGAAATCTCAGCTCTGATATGACCAAAGATGTGTGCTTTGTTCTACACACAAATCATAAACTTGGAATTCTGTCTTGTAAAAAAGTTGTTGACTGAACATGTTCATATAGCTACCTCTAAAGTATATTTGCTTCCAATTATCTACTGTGCCTCCTCTGTCATAGCAAGTCTCAGCTACACCAGTTTGTGAAGTTACAACTAGCAAACAACTGAGTCAGCTGATTTATCATGGTGAATCCATCATTACTCCATCAGTGATCATCATTGATCCTCCGTTAGGTGCAATACAGTACCTAAATTTTTACCATCACTACTTATGGTTTAATTTGCAAATGACTCACAGTACTATGCACCACCACACTAAATGTGCATTCTTAAAAGCAGTCAGTCATAGTATGGTACTGCCACCTCTCACAGTCTTGAATCTGCAATCCTATATCTGACTAAGATCTCTTTCTGAAATAATTGACATGGCAGTGCTTCATTGTCTGCATTTGTTTCCAATCTTTGCAATAAACTCTCAGTTGCAGACCACCAAGTTTCATATAGGCTTACTTTTAAGAAGACTATCTGGACTCTCCTGGCTGAAAGTTGGAAATCCTACTATTCCTGCAGCTTTATATGAACAATTGAGAGTCACCATAATCTAACTGCTTTCCTTCATTCTTGATATCCTCACTAATACTTGCTCAGTGTCCCCCTCTCTAATTAAGTTCACACATGTTGGTCATAGGAAACAAATGCAATATAAGGCAACTGGGTCTTGCAACCATTTATGCCTTGCTAGCACTCACCCTTAGACCATACCTCCTTTTTTGAGGAAGGCTAGGCCAGTCAAGCCAGTGGTCAATTTGTGACTATCCATCCAATCATTTGGTTCCTGTTTGAAAGAAGTTTGCACTGCATGATCTGCAGTGGGAGTCTGTTCTAGAGGTGGGAAAGGCACTGTGTGATGAGCTCATCTCTCCACTGTGCTTTATTTACAGAAGAATTAGAGGCCTAATTCTAGTATTTATGAAACTGTTTAATTTGTGAAGATACAAGAAATCCTGGACCACTGGGTCCCTAATGGCATGAAAGACAAGGCATAGATCTTCCCCTATAAGTCTATAAGATGCTGAATAAAGGACAGTCTTTTCTAGTGGCTTAGGGATTTTAAGCCAGTGATCTTTTTAGTTAGGAACATCTGGCTTTCTAGTTGTTTGACGTGTCCAGTGAGGTACATCCCAAAGGAGGTACTGTATTGAATCAATGGCAAATAAAAAAGGACAATGATCTCTTTAGATATAGATGATATTCCTTTGGCAATTTTCTGTGCTAAATAAAATGAATTTCTGACCACTGTCATTACATGATGGTCAAAGAAGGGGGGATTATCTGCTCAAGTTCCAAGGTGTTTAACAACATTCTCATTTTGGAGCAGAATGTTATTATGCTTTACATTGGGGAGGGGTTGTTGACCAAATCTGACAATATTGCATTTTTTAGTATTTGATTTGAACCCATTTTAGTATACCAGGCAGTTCATCTCATATTACTCACTTTCTTTCTTTCTAGCATTTTCATTGGTGATTGGTAATATTTAATTGTTTGTATCTATTGACAAGGGCAGAACATTGATGCATACATACCATTTACAGTCTCAACCCAAAAGCATTGCCTGTTTAAGTAATTTGTTCAAAGTCACACATTAGGTAAATAGAGGCTGCGTGAATCAAACCTTGTACTACAGGAAGTAGCTAATTAACAGCATATAGCTGTAGTGTGTAAAATGCCAGAATGGTGTCTGCTTTAGCTGTACTTTTCCTGAAAAGTCAGCTGGTACTACTCTCAGCCTAAACACACCTCAGATTATTAGTGAAAATTGGAAAGTAGTTACGGGTAATGCAGATTTATCTAAAGTTCTTGGAGAAGGCCCCCATTTTGTTTACAAGAAAAATCAAAATTTTAAACATTTGTTAGAAAATAATAACTTTGGGCCAACCCTTACTTCTGGTGAAACTGGGGGTATGTTTAAATGTTCAGGGTGCATGGCATGCAGATTTATTTCTGGGGGTCCCTTTGTGTTCTTGGAACATCTACAGTTTACTGTACACATCCCTGGAAAATTGAGCTGTAGTACAACAGGGATAGTGTATCTTGCGATGTGTTCAACATGCCCAAGTTTTAGGATGGCATGACCACCAGGAGTCTAAGGAAATGGGTATTAGAGCACTTGTATGCTATAAAAACAAAAAATAGTAATAATGCCCTTTTTAAGCATTCTTTGACATGTTCTAACTGGAAGAAATTTACTTTTTCTATAGTGGAAGTTGTTAAACGTGATCTTAGGGGAGGGGATTTTAGAAATTATGTTGAACAAAGAGAGGCAGAATGGCAGATTAAACTTGCTTCTTATTTATCCCCTGGTCTGAATTATATGGTGAACATAAAATGTTTATTAAAAAAAATAGGAAAATTACTAAAGTGAATATACAGGGGTGAATGCCCTTGTGTTTTAAACTGTGTTAACTGTGTGGACACTTTGAGATGCACATTTCTTGTACCATGCCTTTAAATGTTTTTATGTATTTAATTGATTTTTTAATGAGATGATCTGATTGGTCAATGTTTTTTGAATGGTTTAAAAGTGATTTGGAAGTGTATTTTATCATTTCTAATGAAGTCTTTGGGACAAATAGCGAACATTAAATTTTAACTACGCTAAAAGAACTTTCTCAGTTTCTCCAGTGCTTTTCTTGGTGGATTTTGTGTTTTTTTAAATAAAAAAGGACAATGATCTCTTTAGATCTAGATGATATTCCTTTGGCAATTTTCTGTGCTAAATAAAAGGAATTTCTGACCACTGTCATTACATGATGGTCAAAGAAGGGGGAATTATCCGCTCAACTTTCAAGGTCTTTAACAACATTCTCATTTTGGAGCAGAATGTTATGTTTTATGTTGGGGAGGGGTAGTTGACCAAATCTGACAATATTGCATTTTTTAGCAGGGGCGGCCCATGCTATTGGACTGCCGGACTGCAGCCCCCCCAGCTGTAAAAAATAAAGAAAATAAAAGGCAAAAACAAAAAATAAAAGATAAAAAAAAAATTTAAAATTCACAGACTTTCACGCATGCGCACTAGTCTGGACTGCTGCTGAGACAGTCTGGAGCATGCACAGACTGTTTCAGCAGCAGTCCAGACTGGGAAACATGTAAGAGCAGAGATCCCAGAAGTCTATGCAGTTGTAACTGCATAGACTGTTGCTCGAAACGCATTGGACTGCAAAGTCAGCAGGCTGGAGTCTCATCGGGGGAAGAACATCTCGCATGGTGGATGTGCTCCAACGGACAGGTTTGTAGTGCACGAACAGCTATGGATTTCGAAGGGATGAGATCTACATCACTCCAGGTATGGATTTAATGGCACAAAGGGATAGGTAAGAGGGTGTGTGTGTGTGTGAATGCCCCAGTTGCTATATACAGGTGGCTAGAACAAACTCATGGTCGTGTGGTAGGGAATACCTCAGGCTTGAACCCTGTACCTTGTATGCAGGTGTAAGGACCTGAATTCCCTACCCACCACGATTTGTAAAAAAAAATTGCAGATTTTTGCCTCATATTTGATCTGATCTGTTCCTCATAATATCTGTGGTTTCTAAATGTTGCAATGCTTGATATTTGATGGTGCAGTGGTAGCACTGTTGCCTCACAACTGCAGGTTCTCAGGTTTGATTCTTGGCTGGGGTGCCTTCTGGGTGGGGTCTGCATCTTCTCCCTGTGTTTGTGTGGGTTTGCTTTTGTGTCCTCCCATGTTACAAAGACATGCCTGCATTATTTCTTCCGGGGCCTCTGCTGAAAATTGTTTTTTTGTTCCAAGTCAGACTGTCCTGATTAACAAATATTAAATAAAATTGACAGGCATTTGAATTTCAGACTTCAGGTTTCTGAATGTTTAATTCCTTACATATTTGATGGTGCAGTGGTAGCATTGTTGCCTCACAGCTATAGGTTTTCTGGTTTGATTCTTGGCTGGGGTGCCCTCTGTGTGGAGTCTGCATCTCATCCCTGTGTTTGTGTGGATTTGCTCTGGTGTCCTGCCATTTTACAAAGACATGTTTCTGTAGTATTTCTCCCTGGGCCTCTGCTGAAAATTGTTTTTGTTCCGTCAGAATTAAAATTGACAGGCATTTGAATTTCAGACTTTATATTCTTCAGAAAATACATAGTAACACAACCTTTTATTCTAGCAATTTTCTAAGTTTATAAGATGAATATTTGAAATTTGTCCTTATTTTTGGGACTGTATTACCCCATTATTGGCTTTGTCCAGGTTTTTTGTGCTAAGATTGACAGCTATGGCAAGAACTGAATTCACTGAATATGTTTGAGGGCTGCATTCCCTCATTACTGGGTTTGTCCAGGTGTTTTGTGCTAAGAGGTTGACAGCTGTGGTGAGAACTGAATTAATTAAATGATAGCCATTTAAGTTTCAGTCTTCCGCTCTTTCACAAAGCAGCTGATTTGGCGTAGTGGTATGTTGCTCTGACTGTTTTGCACAGGGACCTTGGCAGTAAAATGTATATTGGTAACACAGCATTTTTCTTTCACAAAGCAGGTGATTTGGCATAGTGGTATGTTGCTCTGACTGTTTTGCACAGGGACATTGGTAGTAAAATGTATGGTGGTAACACAGCATTTTTCTTTCACAAAGCAGCTGATTTGGCATAGTGGTATGTTGCTCTGACTCTTTTGCACAGGGACCTTGGCAGTAAAATGTATGGTGGTAACACAGCATTTTATTCTAGCAACTTTCCAAGATTATACAAGCCATGTTTAATGTGTCCCTGGTTTTTGGGCTTTTGACCCCCCCCCCAATAAATTTGGCTTTTTCCAGATTTCTTGTGCTGTGAAGTTGAGATGCAGTTGAATATTGAGTAGATTTTACAAGGAGCTGAGAGCTGCAGGGGAAGAGACGTTTAGTGCTGCTTATGCTAAGTCAGCTTGCATTGTTAATAGCACAACAGGTTGTGTATTTGCTTTTGATGCAGAAGGTTGTTGGTTCTACTCCCACAAGGGGTGAATAATGCCGTACTGAAAAAGTTAAGATACTAACTATGAGCCTGTTATCAGTTTACCATCCATTTCCTATTGCAATATTACTAGCTTATCATTTTTAATGTAATATAGGCAATTTATTCCTCAGGGGCATCAGACACTTTATTTTTAGATGAAACCATGAAATATAAAGGTGTTTGCTAGCAGCAACCTCTTCATTAGTTACAGATTTATTTAATGCAGAATTATTTAGATGACTTTTCTACTTCAGAGATTGTGCATATTTACTGATAATGGTGGACTGTAGAAGTCTGAGTAGACTTTTATGATGGTAATGTTCTGAACTGGGCAGTTTTGTCATTATGGGTGCATGCATTTTGTTTCATTGTTTACAGGAAAGATGTTCTGAATTGGGCAGTTTTGTCATTATTGGTGCATGCGTTTTGTTTCATAGTTTACTGGAAAAATGTTCAAAACAATAGGAAGGTGTATCAAAGAGCCCATGTATGTTTCATATGCAAGGGGCCTATGATTTGAAAACAGCCCATAATTAATCTTTATCTGCCAGTGGTAAAATGTATTTTCTTTGAATGTGGGTTTCAATGCTGTTTCAATGAATGTGAGTTTCAAGGGCAGAAAAGTTTTAATGCTAAGTTTGTTTAGCAGATGTCGTAGTGTTTGTGCTATAAAATGCAAAATACAAAATAAAACTTTCAAATGAAGTCCAAATCATCATAGAAGTAAATCAGTATGCACATTAGTGTTTATGGTAAATGGAGTGAAATAGCCAAGTAATGGATCATTGGAATGGCTGCAGGGGGAGGCTCCATTCGACCATGATTTTGTGAGGGGGAAGGGCGGCAAACTTAAAGACAGCCCCAGCTGAACTATACCTCCCAACTGTCCAGATTTTCAAAGAATGAATCGATTTTTCCTTCTTATTTTTGGTTTGTTCCTCATAAAATTTGTGGTTTTCTGGCAAATCATTTAGGAATTAAGTCACTAAATAATGACACACTGAGTTTCAGACTTCATAACCTTCAGAAAAATGCATGCAAAAGTAAGACTTGTTGTTCTATCAACTGTCTCAGTTTATACAAGAGCAATTTTTAGTACTGTTTATATGTTCCCCCAATATATTTGGCCTTGTCCAGATTTATTGTATTATCAGGTTGAGAGGTACAGGCAAATAAATTGCTTTATAGAATTAGGCATAGCCAAACCTCTCAACTGTCCCTGATTTTGGCTCAAAATGTTGCTCTTCCCCCTAATAATCCCTCCGCAAAATAGCAATTTTGTAAGAAAACATGGAGGGTTTACAATTAAGAAATAACTGTAATAATCAGAGTTATTGATTACTTTTATTTCAGAAATGCATGTAGATTCTTTTATTTTGTCAGTTGCTCAAGTTAGCAGTACTAATATTAAAGTGTCCCTTCTTTGACAGGTTCCCAAGTTGTATTGTGTGGCTATTTTATATTTTTACATCACATGTTTGGTCCATTTTTCATAAAATTGTGGGTTTTTTTTTGGCAAATTAGTGACAAATCATTAAAGACTGAAGTTAGAAAATAATGACAGACATTTGAGTTTCAGATTTCATACCATGCAGAAAATTCATACTAATGCAATACCTATTCTATTATCTTTCTAAGTTTATAAGAGCAATATTTAAAAATTGTCCTTATTTTTGGGCCTTTGTCCCACTTCTTTGTATGACTTTGTCCAAATTTCTTGCTCTGAGGTTGAGAGGTATGACAAATGTGTCAGGACCATCACAGTCAGCCAGAGACATTTCAAATTGTGACATACTTGTTGCACCTCACTCCCCCATGTAGTGACTCTGGATGTGTTGAAGCAAGGCAAGGAGTAGTTATGCAGTGTAAATGCGCAGAGTACCCCCCCCCCCCATCCAAGGTAGACACAAAGACTAGAGTGGCTTTTCATCTGTCCTTGATTTCTGCAGAATGGTCTGGTTTCTGTCATATTTTTTGAACTGTTGATTTATGCTTATTACTCAAAGTGCCTGTTGCTCTGTGTTTAAATAGCAATACTTTAATGACCATCAGGTAAGCTTGGTTGAGATCGTAAGATGCAAGTAAGCTTTAATAAGCATACTGTTAAAGAATTGCCAACATTGAAAGCCTTTCTGTTGTTGCCATGTAGAGAATACTTAACTAGATAATGTATAAGCCTTGGATATTGAAATGCATATGACAGTATTTGTAATAAAGGACAGGATTACATTATTTTAAGAAGTTCATTACACTTGGAGACTTCCAGTCATCTCTGCAGGCTTTACCCGTAAACTAAACAGAAGGCCAATCGTGTGGTCCATAACCTGCACAGTAATCCTTTTAAGCAATGTATCTTGAGCTTATTTCTTGTTTGCTTTATATTTTTTACTTTGATCATATTTTCCCCATGAAACAAGTAGATAGTTATCAGGCAGCAGGTCTTTTTTTGGATAAGAAACATTTTTACAAGTGGGGGCATCAAAGATTTCTACTTTCAGCATGTTACCTGATACTTTAATAAAGCTGAGTATAAATTATAATTAGAACTGCAGTGCAAGAAGTGGTTTGAGTTGAGTGCTGCTTGTTTTTCTTATACTTGATTTTGACTGACATTCCATTAATGTATTTAAAAAGTAATTTATTTTTTCATGCCTCACAACCTTTTTGTTTCCATCTAGATATTAAGTAAGCTATCATGCAGCCATTGAATTGAAATATTTTTATTCTTCTACACTTCATTTTGTCTTGATTGGACTCTCATAATGACAGTTTGGCACCCAGGGCAGTGTATTTAGTTAGTTTTTGTGGTTTTGAGCATAGCCCCTCCCCTCTCTAGTTGGCCACACCCCTTCCCATTGACCCCACCCATTCAGCTGTCTCCTGCAGCCCCCCTTTGATTTGAAGTCACCAGCCGCCACTGTTTTTTAGTATTTGATTTGAACCCATTTTAGTACACCAGGCAGTTCAATTCATATTACTCAATTTCTTTCTTTCTATCATTTTCATTTGGTGCCTGGTAATATTTAATTATTTGTATATATTGACAAGGGCAGAACATTGATGTATACATACCATTTACAGTCTCAACCCGAAAGCATTGTCTGTTTAAGTAACTTGTTCAGAGCACACATTAGGTAAATAGAGGCTGCAGGAATCAAACCCTGTACTACAGGAAGTAGCTAATTAACAGCATATAGCTGTAGTGTATAAAATGTCAGAATGGTATCTGCTTCAGCTGTACTTTTCCTGAAAAGTCAGCTGGTACTACTCTCAACCTAAACACACATTGCCATTCTTGAAGCAGTAGTTACATTAAGGCTATTTTGCATTTGTTCTCTAGCATAAAGTATCCTACTGGGGAAGCACACCCATCACTTACATCGTACTACTAGAGTTTCTTTAAGTTATGTTCTGCATATCTGTTCTTCCTAAAAGTTTAGCAAAATTGTAACTTAACTTTTGTCTTATATTACTCAGACTCTTACCACACAAAATCATTGAAACTGTTAACTGTGTAATTTGTATTGGTTACAAACTGCAGTATGTATACTTGGAAATACCTGTTCTGCAATAGTATTTCTATTATCTAATCCCACACTATGTTACATTGTTTGCAAGCTCGCATTTGTTAACCTTAGCCTATGTAATCTTTCATTACTTTGGTGCTTTTCTTCCTGGCCCTTTAGTGACAATAGGTTATACCAAACAGAAGCAAACTGGAAGGTGAAGAACACGATGAGGAACCCATTGTACAAATTCAAGAATTTATTGGCAACTTTAGTTTAGCACTTTCATCTTTAACCAAGGACTTCATCAGAACGGAAGTTACAAGCACAAGAATCATCTTTATATATAAACACCACATCAGACACAGGCAATAGAAACAGTCTATTAATAAAATCTTACACCAATCAGAAAATAGAAATCATGAATAATTAATGTATGGGACATTCTAGTGAAAATGTCAAAAACAAGGAGCAGCTAGCACATAACACATGATCATTACAGAACACTGTTACCCCCCCAAAATTGATCACACCAAACTTGACCATACCAAATATAAGACATAACAGTAGATAACTTATTAAAGTTTTGCTAACTGCATTTTAAGATACTTTGAATGGAAATATGATTATTTAGACCAGGTGGGACTATGGCATTTAATTTCAATTGCCAAATAAATTCCTTGAATTCAATGAGGTTTTCCCATGCCCCGTCTAAGGTCTCTTGGAACGTTTTCAAGAACAGAAAACTTAAAATTGGCTGCCTCTACACAGTTCTGTGTATGCTTACACAAAACATTGTTGGTAATTACTCTTTCAGTGTCATAAAGGTGTTCATATATTCTGTTATGAAGTGGGCACTCAGTTTTACCTATGTAAAATCTATAACATACCTGACAAATGCTATGTAAACTACGCCACTGGAACCATGATAAACTGAGGTGTTAATCCTTAAACAGTGCCCATCATACAGCACAGTGCCAACTTCCTATATGAAGTAGTATTGATCACAAGTCCCACATTTCATTTGCCAACTTTCAAAGTAGTACAACAGGATCTACCTTGGGGTTTAAATTTATTCTTAAGATTTTTCCCCTTATACACAAATGTAGGTTTAGGACCAATAGTGCTCAAAATATGCTGGTCATTTTTTAAAATAGTGATGATATTTCTAATCAGGGAGGATATAGTACAATATTCAAGAATCATAGATCTGGTTGATCACATGAATGCTCACCGGCCCCATTTGTATTATCCAAACCAACTGCCAGTATAGGATTGAGTCTGTCTGCTCTTCCTAGTTGAACTTCCACACTCAATCCTATAAGTAGATCAGTGATGTATCCTCTCTGGAAAAACATATCAAGAACTTTCTTTCTCTATCAAATGGTAAATTATCAGAAATCATTCTGGAAACCTTAACAAACTGACCTTTGACCAGGTTGCATTTCTGTCTTGTAGGATGCAGACTATAGTAGTGCCAATAAGAAATGCAAAAAGATGGTTTTCTATAAATATTAGAATAAAAACCATCTTCCTTCTTTTTAGTCAAAGTAATGTTAAAAAAAACTGATCCCATCAAAGGTATGGAAAATGCAAACTTAAGAAAATCAGTGGTGGAATTCAGAAAGAACACAAAGTCTTTAACCTTGGACAGACTGTCCATCCAGAAAATACAAATATCATCCAAAACAATCTAAAATGGCTTTTCCAACTAGTCCCACAGGATAAACTGAAGACAAATTCCACCTCTCATTTCCACGTAATAATGTTATCAAAAACTGGTGCACATGCAGGACCAATCGCTAATCTGTTGGTTTGTTTAAAAAAACTGACCTTCAGATTATAAAAAGTTATTTTTTTTCAAAACCAGTTTCATTAAGTCAATAATACAATTCATTTTCTTTGTTACCAAACATTCTATGGAGGAAGAGCTTCCCTAAATAAAACCAAACCTTAGTCATGTGGAAAGGATGAAAAGAAATCAAACATATCTAAGGTCAAAAATGAAAAATTAGGGTCCCATAAGTTGTTTATGACCATTCTAACCAAACTCTGTGAATCTACCAACATATGTAGGCAGTAGTTTATGAACGGTTTAAACATCTTGCCAATAGAAACAGCTAGGGGGTGCATTTTAGATTTTTAAAAACAGTGTTTTTATTAACAAGTTTATGAATTTGTTCAAGAAGAAGATAAGAACACCTTGAGAAGGCTGATAAGTCAGTTAAGAAATGTTCAATAAATGGGTGCCCAACTACCAGTTACAAAACAGATGAGTATTGAAAAGCTAGCTTATGTGGAAGAAGGCACCACAGAAGTGATGTCTAGCACTACTTACCCAGTGGCTACAACCTTTCAAATCCTAAATAAGTATATATATATATATATATATATATATATATATATATATATATATATATATATATGGATCTATGTCACATGATGGAATTTTCAGAAACTTGAAATTCATATGGTTGAGATCATATGATCGAGTTTCTGAAAACTAGAACATCAAAAAAAAAGAAAACACAAAAAATCCCACAAAAATCTACCTTTTTTTACATTTTTGTGGGTGGCAAGCCCCCCCTGCACCCCCCTCACCTCCTGCCTTTTATATATGCCAACTCTGAGATCACACTACAGTGAGGAAAAGGGTAAACTTCCCGAATTGCACTGTACCACAATCTCCATTCAAAAGCTTCAAGTTTTCAAAAACTGGATCATATGGTCTCGACCATATGAAATTCAAGTTTCTGAAAACTTGATCATCTGACAGGGACCCATCTCTCTCTCTCTCTCTCTCTCTCTCTCTCTCTATATATATATATATATATATATATATATCTATATGGATCTCATTTGGATTACCGACATTTTACTTTATCGAAAATCACAGGCGCGAGTTGAGAACACCAGAGTCACACATCACCAAATTTATTTATTTTATTTTATTTATTTTACATTTGTTGACCGGGCTAGTCCAACTGGATACATATCCTTTTTCAGTAGAGGCCCGGGGAGAAAAGCTCCCAAATTTAGGAAAATAATAACAATACAATACGATAAAAGAAGACATAATGAAACAACAGAAAAAAGGAGACATCAATATATATAAGCTAGTAGTTTGAACATAACTTTTGTAGAATTGGCCACATGACATGTGTGCAATTAAGGAAGTAAAAAATACAATATAAGCTCTTGAAAGGTAGAAGAGAGAAGAGGAGCTATGGGACGTGTTGGATTTAATCAGGGTTTAGACATGGGCATAACCATTGGGACTTAAGTATTTCTCGGAGATTACTTTTGAATAGGTTAAGGGAAGTCATGAGTCTAAGACTGTTTAGGAGTGAGTTCCATTGCTTCCCAATAGAGTTAGCATAAAGAGCATCACCTCCCATGTTATTTGATTTGATAGTCATTACCTGATTACTGTTTGCGGATCGAAGGCAGCTTAAGTTGGAGTAGGGGGTCAGGATTTTGGACAGGGCAGGGTTTTATCGGGTTGATTAATTATTTTGAAAGCTTCAATGAGTTGATTAAATTTGAGGAGATTAGGCAGTTCTAGCCAGTCAAGTTTCTTAAGGTTGACGAATGGTGGGTGCAGTGTAGGGTGTTCCTGTAATGAATCTGGCAATATGATGGTAGGTAGTGGAGAGGTTGTTAAGCTCACGTTTATTGAGGAAGGAGAATATTGGGGAGGCATATAATAGTGTGGAGAGGAGATGAGTACAGGCAATGGTTAATTTTGCATGAGGAGTAAGACAATTCCTGATTCTGTACATTGAGCCTAATTTTTTGTTAACTGACTTAATGGTTTGGGCAATGTGCATGTCAAATATGAGCTTATGGTCAATAGTGATACCTAATAGTTTAGTGTGGGAGACGGGCTCTATGATGGTGCCATTAAAGGATTCAACAAAGAAGGTCCTATGATTCACAGGTTGAGGTTCCTGTGCTATAGGAGTTGTAGGCGAGAGGAAGAATAGAAGTAACTTGGATTTAGTTGGGTTTAGGATGAGTTTCAGGTCAGAGAAACATTTTTCGACTGTGGCAAAACATTGTTGGGTGGCTGCTTGGAGTTTCTGAAGAGAGAGGTCAGAGCAGATCAGGGTAGAGTCATCTGCATATTGAATGCAGGTGGCTGTGGGTAACAGAGTACAGATCATTTATAAAAACAGAGAAAAGAAGGGGACCAAGTATGGAGCCCTGAGGAACCCCAATGTTGTTGGGCAGCAGTTGAGATAGACTATTTAGCCATTGGACTGCTTGTTGCCGGTCAGCTAGGTAGTCCTTAAACCAGTTTAGTGCTGATTTGTCAAGATGAAGGGTTTGCAGGGTGTGGAGCAATAATTGGTGGTTGACCATGTCGAAAGCTTTTGATAAGTCAAGAAAGAGAGCAGAGGATATAAGTTTCTTGTTGCGGTTGCTATTAATTGAGTCAACAAAGGAGAGGAGAGCACTGGTCGTACTGTGATGGGGCTTAAAGTGCTGGGTAATAGAGAGAAGATTATTGATGGTGAGGTAGTGAAGGAATTGTTTGTGAACAAACCGTTCCAATATCTTAGCTATAGGAGACAGTATTGCGATAGGCCTATTGTTGGAGGTTTCCGTGGAGGAGCCTCCCTTATGAAGTGGGATGATGTAAGAAATTTTCCAAATTGAGGGGATGGTGGCCTCAGATAAAGATCTGTTAATCAATATTGATATGGGATAGGCAATGGCATCCGATGCTAATTGTAAGTATTCAGCTGGGAGGCGATCGGCCGCAAGGGTGGACGGTTTCAGTTTTTTTAATCGGGTATGACTATAGGAGGTAGATACTGTTTGAAGTTTAAAGGTGATAGGAGGTGAGTCATGAGGTCGGGTTAAGGGTGGAGAGGAAGTAGGTAGATGATTGGCTAGGGACTGGATAGTCTCAGTGAAAAAAATGTTAAAGGTATTGGCAACTTCCTCTGGATGTTTGTTAGAGAGTTGGTCGTGGTAGTAGATTTACCAGGATGGAGGAGGTTCTTGAATGCAGCCCAGAACTTTTTTGGGTTAGACTGATGTTTATCCTGGAGATGGCAGAAGTAGTGTTTTTTGTCTCTAGCAATGTCAGATTTCGTGGAGTTTCTCAGCTGTTGAAATTTAATACGGTCTAGGGGAGTTTTGGTAGTTCTCCAAGTTTTCCAAGCGTGGTCACGGAGTTTAATTTTTGCTTTGGTTTCTCTTGTAAGCCAGGAAGCTATACGGTCTCTGGTTCTAATTAGGCGGGTTGGGGCATGGGAGTCAAGAATGTTTAGGAATGTGTCATTGAAGTATGACACACTTTCGGCTAAGGGTAGGGTATATAGGGTCGACTAATTGCAGACTTTTAGTTCTGCTAGGAATAGTTCAGGGTTAAACTTTTTCTTATTTCTGATAAGTTTATATATGGGTGGCTTGGTAAAAGCAAATTTGTGCTTTATAATGTAAGTGATAAGGTGATCACTAAGGTCTAGAGGGTGCCGGTGGTATAGTTGTTCGGATCTTTATTGATAAGTATCCAGTCAATCATACTCTCTTTTTGATGTGTGTTGCCAATTCTGGTTGGAGATGAGATTATTTGGGAGAAGCCATATAGATTAATTGGGTGGGGATTTGTCTTAGAGGTGTAGTGGGACCAGTCAATGTTAAAGTCCCCTAGTATAAGGGTTTCTTGAGGGTAGTTGTTGGCCAACCAACATAAGGTTTGCTCTAGGTTATCTATGTTCTTCCCTGGTGGGATATAGATAACTACCAGATTGATACATTTTTGGGAGTTTATGCAAATCTTTAGTGCAAGCAGTTCAATATTAGAGACCTGAGGGGGATGCAGAGGGTTCTTAATGATGTTTAATCTATTCTTAAACATGACAGCTATTCCCCCGCCCTTTCTAGTTATTCTATCTTTCCTTAGTATGTTATAACCCTGTCATGTTATATATATGTTATAACCCAAATCATCACATTCCTGAAGTTTACATCAGCAAAACACCTGCTGCTCATGTCTCACAGCTCTTGGAGCTAGTGAATGGAGATCACGGTACAGTGAGGATTGGGAAATGTACCCTTTTCCTCACTGTAGTGCAATCTTGGAGTTGGTATATATAATAGGCAGGGAATGTGGGGGTAACATTTTGGTGATCCAAAGTAGACCCATATATATATATATATATATATATATATATATATATATATATATATATATATATATATATATATATATATATATATATATATATATATACACAAATATATATATATATATATATATATATATATATATATATACACACACATACACACACACACACACATACACACACACACATCTATATATATATATATATATATATATATATTTATATATATATATACGCACACACACATATATACACACACACACACACACACACACACATATATATATATATATATATATATATGATTTGTCAAGCCACCAATAAACAAATGATGAGTGACTGCAACCATTTGTACACAAAACTGAGTCACCATTTTTATATGTCAGGAGGGCTGAGAAATCAGTGCATTGACCACGGCTAATTCTAGAACATGATGGCTGAAGAGTTTTACATTCCAAGTTTGTAGACAGACCAGCGTATGACCACAAACAAGCACATGATCAAATGCAGTTGACTTCATTAAGTGACATAAACACTGGTTTTAGATTTCTCCCCATGAAAGACACTCAGGAAGGACCTATATAGATCACTACTTCCAGCCCAGCTGGCCTCAAGGACACTATTCTGTGTACCAAACCTTCCCAAAACAATTTTTTTCCTGGTTTTTCTGGTTTGATTCTTGGTTGGGGTGGCTTCTGTTTGGAGTCTGCATCTCCTGCCTGTGTTTGTGTGGATTTGCTCTGATGCCCTGCCATTTTACAAAGACGTGTCTGCAGTATTAATCCCTGCCTCTGCTGAAAATTGTTTTTGTTCTGTCCGCAGTAGAATTGACCGGCATTTGAATTTCAAACTTCATGTTCTTCAGAATACATAGTAGCACAACCTTTTTTCTAGCAATTTTCTAAGTTTATAAGATGAATATTTTAAATTTGTCCCTATTTTTGGGACTGTATTCCCCATTATTGGCTTCGTCCAGGTTTTGTGCTAAGGTTGACAGCTATGGCAAGAACTGAATTCACTGAATATGGACTGTAGAATTGTGCATATTTACTGATAAGGTGCACTGTAGAATTGTGCATATTTACTGATAATGGTGGACTGTAGAATTGTGCATATTTACTAATAATGGTGGACTGTGGAATTGTGCATATTTACTAATAATGGTGGACTGTAGAATTGTGTATATTTACTAATAATGGTGGACTGTGGAAGTCTGAGTAGACTTTTTATGATAAATGTTCTCAACTGGGCAGTTTTGCCATTATGGGTGCATATGTTTTGTTTCATTGCTTATTGGAAAAATGTTCAAAACAAATTTAAAACACCCTCTAACAAGTGTACTGTATTGTACAAGGAATATAATTTTAGTACAATGAGGAAGGTGTATCAAAGAGCACATGTATGTTTCATATGCAAGGGGCCTATGATTCGAAAACAGCCCAAAATTAATCTTTATCTGCCACTGGCAAAATGTATTTTCTTTGAATGTGGGTTTCAATGCTGTTTCAATGAATGTGAGTTTCAAGGGCAGAGAAGTTTTAATGCTAAGTTTTCATTGTGAGACTGCATTGCTTTGTTTAACAGATTACTTAATGTTTGTGCTGTAAAATACAAAATAAAACTTTCAAATGAAGTCCAATCATTGAAGTAAAGCAGTATGCACATTAGTGTTTATGGTAAATGGAGTGAAATAGCCAAGTAATGGTTAATTGGAATGGCTGCAGAGGCTCCAGTTCAACCATTATTTTGTCAGGGGGGGAAAGGGCAGCAAACTCAGACAGGCCCAGCTGAACTATACCTCCCAACTGTCCAGATTTTCAAAGAATGAATAGATTTTTGCTTCTTATTTTGGTTTGTTGTTCATAAAATTTGTAGTTTTAATTCCTAAATGATTTGCCAGAAGTCACTAAATAATAAGTTTCAGACTTCATAACCTTCATAAAAATGCATGTTAAAGTAAGAGCCGTTCTATCAACTGTCTCAATTTATACAAGAGCAATTTTTAGTACTGTTTATATGTGCCCCAATATATTTGGCCTTGTTCAGATTTACTGCATTAACAGGTTGAGAGGTACATGCAAATAAATTGCTTTATAGAATTAGGCATAGCCAACCTCTCAACTGTCCCCAATTTTGGCTCAAAATGTTGCTCTTCCCTAATAATCCCTCTGCAAAATAGCAATTTTGGAAGAAAACATGGAGGGATTACAATTAAGAAATAACTGTAATAATCAAAGTTATAGATTACTTGAAATGCATGTAGATTCTTTTATTTTGTCAGCTGCTCAAGGTAGCAGTACTAATATTAAAGTGTCCCTTCTTTGACAGGTAGAAGCTGTATTGTGTGTCTATTTTATATTTTTGCATCACATTTTGGTCCATTTTCATAAAATTGTGTTTTTGGCAAATTAGTGACAAATCACTAAAGACTGAAGTTAGAAAATGACAGACATTTGAGTTTCAGATTTTATACCCTTCAGAAAATTCATACTAATGCAAGACCTATTCTATTATCTTTCTAAGTTTATTAGAGCAATATTTAAAAATTGCCTTCTTGTTGTGCCTTTGTCCCACTTCTGTGTATGGCTTTGTCCAGATTTCTTGCTCTTGAAGTTGAGAGGTATGACAAATGTGTCAGGGCCATCACAGTCAGCCAGAGAGATTTCAAATTGTGACATGCTTGTTGCACCCCACTCCCCCATGTAGTGACTCTGGATGTGTCCAAGCAAGGCAAGGAGTAGTTGTATCTACCTTGGATGGGGAGGACACACTGCATAAGTACTACAGTGGCTTTTCATCTGTCCTTGATTTTGCAGAATGGTCTGGTTTCTGTCATATTTTTGTACTGTTGATTTATGCTTATTACTCAAAGTGCCTGTTGCTCTGTGTTTAAGTAGCAATGCTTTAATGACCATAAGGTAAGCTTGTCTGACATCGTGAAGATGCAAGTAAGCTTTAATAAGCATACTGTTAAAGAATTGCCAACATTGAAAGCCTTTCTGTTGTTGCCATGCAGAGAATACTTGACTAGATAATGTATAAGCCTTGGGTATTAAAGGACAGGATTCCATTATTTTAAAAAGCTCATTACACTTGTTGGAGACTTCCAGTCATCTCTACAGGCTTTACCCGTAAACTAAACAGAATGCCAATCATGTGTGGTCCATAACCTGTACAGTAATCCTTTAAGCAATGTATCTTGAGCTTGTTTCTTGTTTGCTTTTCATTTTTACTTTTATCATGTTTTCCCCATGAAACGTTGTCAGGCAGCAGGTCTTTTTGGATAAGAAACATTTTACAAGTGGGGGCATCACATAGATTTCTACTTTCAGCATGTTGCTTGGTACTTTAATAAAGCTGAATATATTATAATTAGAACTGCAGTGCAAGGAGAAGTAGTTTGAGTTGAGTGCTTCTGGTTTTTCTTATACTTGATTTTGACTGGCATTCCAGTAATGTATTTAAAAAGTAATTTATTTTTTCATGCCTCACAACCTTTTGTTTTCATCTAGATATTAAGTAAGCTGTCATGCAGCCAATGCATTGAAATATTTTTATTCTTCTACACTTATTTTTGTCTTGATTGGACTTTCATAATGATGGTTTGCCACCCAGGGCAGCGTATTTAATTAAAGTTAGTTTTTTTGTGGTTTTGTGCATAGCTCCTCCCCTTTATGGTTGACCACACCCCTTCCCTTTGACCCCGCCCATTCAGCATCTCCTGCAGCCCCGCTGTGATTTGAAGTCACCAGCCACCACTGAGTTTACATCAGCAAAACACCTGCTGCTCATGTCTCACAGCTCTTGGAGCTAGTGAATGGAGATCACGGTACAGTGAGGATTGGGAAATGTACCCTTTTCCTCACTGTAGTGCAATCTTGGAGTTGGTATATATAATAGGCAGGGAATGTGGGGGGAACATTTTGGTGATCCAAAGTAGACCCATATATATATATATATATATATATATATATATATACATATATATATATATATATATATATATATATATATATATATATATATATATATATATATATATATATATATATATATATATATATATACACACATACACACACACACACACACACACACACACACACACACACACACACATCTATATATATATATATATATATATATATATATATATATATACACACACACACACACACACACACACATACACACACACACACACATATATATATATGATTTGTCAAGCCACCAATAAACAAATGATGAGTGACTGCAACCATTTGTACACAAAACTGATTCACCATTTTTGTATGTCAGGAGGGCTGAGAAATCAGTGCATTGACCACGGCTAATTCTAGAACATGATGGCTGAAGAGTTTCACATTCCAAGTTTGTAGACAGACCAGCGTATGACCACAAACAAGCACATGATCAAATGCAGTTGACTTCATTAAGTGACATAAACACTGGTTTTAGATTTCTCCCCATGAAGGACACTCAGGAAGGACCTATATAGGTCGCTACTTCCAGCCCAGTGGGCCTCAAGGACACTATTCTGTATACCAAACCTTCCCAACAGAGGCTAAATCTATGGTGGAGTTTATCTGTGAGCAAAATGTTTCAAGTTTTAGAGCAGTAATATGAAAACATTTTACTATAAAGAAATAAGCAATACAAAGCAGTGTAGCAATGCTGTATATTATATTGTATTAAGGGAATACTGATGTAGTACTCATGACAAGGATTTTGGTTACAAGACAATAATACAGCACCAACTAAATTACATGCATATTTGAAATAGCACTTGAAATATTTATTTTATACACCAATCAAAAGTGGGAAATGCAGGCTGTGCTGTACTCATGCACCATGGCTGGAGTCTAACAAAAAGTCACATTGGTGAATACAGTACAAACCATACCCCCATTGTTAATTATTGCTATTGTATTTATTTTCTTTGCTGCAATTTGCGTAGCTCATGAATGTATATTTGGACGAGCAAAATAGTTTCTTTACTTTTTTAAAGCATTGTTAAGATATGTTGGCTCTCTTTTTAGTTTTATTGCATTTTAACTCTTTCAGATAATAGAAGAGGTTATTTTGAAGCAGTAGAACAGAAGCTAAAACTGTGCTATGTAAAAATGGCACATTAACATGAAGAAGATTAAAAATAAATCTATAAATAAATGACAAATTGCACATTTTTCCTGATAGATTTATAATTTTTACTGTGGAGACTTGGAGTTTATTTGTGCAATGGTTATTACAAGGACTGTAAACCTTTTATTTCATTTCAAATGAAAACAGAAACATTTCACCAGTAACAACATGGCATCACAGCCAGTTAAGTAGAATAATAAACTAACTGGAAAGCTATAATTTCAGAGTCAATGGTTTAAAAGAAACACCCACAGTAGTTAACTGTGAGTGTAGGATGTCAGCTACAGTTATATCAATTTTTTTCTTTATAATTTTTACATTTCTATAAGCCTAACTTTCAATGATTTGTGCCCGAGTGTTGAAAGCCTTCTTATCAGGAGTGAAATTAATGATGACAGGTTTCAAGCACCTATTATAACTTTCATAAATGTGTTTTTAGTTTAATAGGAAAATGCTTTATGTGCAAGTCTGAGGGCCTTAGAGGCTAACAATTATAAAACACAATCTGTATTTTTACAAAGTGAAAGGATGGCAAAGTTATGACTCCTTTTGATGTGTTCAGCGACCATGTCTTAATCCAGTGTGACAATGAGATACAAGACAAAAAATGTTGGAACCTTCTTACTGTTAAAGGATCGCTACACATTTTACTCAAAGATAAGATCTAATTCCTCAAGGGGTTGCTAGAAATATTGTCACAGGGAGGCCTGCCCATTGATGATCTATAGTACAAGAAGCAATCACCTCTACTCATATCTACATTGTACTTTTTTACTCTCAGGAAAAAAATATAAAGAGGACAGAAAGTTGTATATGTACAAGGCATGTACATACAGAATTTGTGCATGCATACCACTTGGTCACACCACAGTGAGCCACACTGAATAGCACCTCTGGTGTGCTTGTATTTATTAGTTATTAGTCATCTTTATTGTCAACTTGCCAAAGAATTGTCAATGTAGAAAATCACATGCCTACAAGAAGTTGTATATACTAGTATAAATTTAACAGAAGCAGGAAACCTTGAAGATTGGTACAACAACTTCTAATATTATTGAGGCATGACACTAATATACCATAGCAACCAACAGGGAGAAATATTGTGATAAGCAATTATGCCAATAAACATAAATATTCACTTCAACAATATAAGGTTAACTTTGAACTAATTATAAAATAGACTGCTTATAAATTGCTGTATGTCTGTGTAAGTTATCACTTTCTTTTTAAAAACTCCTGTCCCCTTAAACTAACTAAAAGGCATTTTAGTACCTGATTTTTTTAAAGTGACATAGGTATATATACAGTTATAGAAATGAAAACTAACTATATTTACATATTCCTTTGTTATTTTCATGCAGCACATATATATGTTTCCTTTTTAACATTTTGTTCATTCACTCCAACATTGCATAAAGTGCTCAGTTCCTGCCTTCCTTTAAAGGTAACCCCTCCTCCTGAACATAATTCTGTATGTATTGTTTCCACAAAGTCCATTTATTCCTATGGAACTGTCTCCTTCCCTTTTCTAAAGATCCCACTTCAAGTTATTTTATCTCCTTTAAAACATTTAATATTTCAGTTACAGTTGGTTTAGATTTTGATTTCCATTTTCTTGTAATTGCTTTTTTGGCAGACAATAGCATTAAATGTTGTAAGGCCTTACAAAATCTAGGCAATTCTATACCTATATCCCAGCTCAAATGAGGCCTTTTTTTAGTTATAACCATTTGTTCCCCTGAATTTCTGACATAGTACTGTGCATGAATTTTTAAAATCTTCCAACTTATTACATTCCCAGAAAAACAGTTCCAAATTACCTCTGTCTTTCCCATCACACCTTCAGCATTTGCTATCTACCTGAGGAAAATTCTCTGAAGTCTATTTGAGTAATAAACACACTTATGCAAACACTTCCAAGCCAAAATTCGGTACCCTCTAGACTCTGTTACATACTTGAGAGTTGTGCAGGTGTCCTCCCATGACTTCATGCTGGGCTTTCCATTTATTTGCCTAGTCAACTTTTTATAATTTAAAAATTCTCAGTTCGAAAACATAATTTGCTCATTAATAACCCTAACTCATGTATTGTGCTAATGGACTATGACTAAAGAAATACAAATACAATCCACCCCAACACAACATGCATCTATATATTGGAGAAACAAAACGGGCTTTTAAAGTAAGATTGTTGGAGCATGCAAGAGATATTCACAATCAGAAAATGGAAAGCTCTGTTGCAACTCATTTTAAACAGTTCCATAATAGTAATAATATAGGTTTACAAGGTACTATTTTGGGAGAAATAAATGTTTCAGTATATGATATGAATAATTTTAAAAACATGCTTCTGTTTAAAGAAGCATTATATATTTTGAAGTTTAATACTTTGTATCCTTATGGTTTAAATGAAGAGCTAAATTGGAGATTATTAATTTGAATTGCTTAATTGTTTTATAACTAGTAGTATTTAAGCACATTTGTTTGTAATGTTTTTTACTCCTTGAAGGCTTTTTTCAGCCGAGACGTCAGAGTAATAAATCTTTTCCGTACTTTGGTATCCGTGGTCTGTTGTATTTTACCTTTTGCCTTGGTTTTGTGGTTAAACAATTTGTTTTTATGGCCGCAGATCCACAATTTAATTTTCCTCGTGTACTTCGAGAGACTGTAGGCGATGGTTCTCAATTATCGCTGGACAATTTTCTTAATTCTGCTCTGGATCATAATTTACAAGTTAACCATGGGGCTGTGAATGGATCTTCAGCTCTGAATACATGGGATAGATGGGAGCAGGATAGAAACAAGTGTCATCATAATCCATTTGACACTGTTGGAAGAAAACTACCCACAAGTATGCCAGAAGAAAGTAAGTCTCTTTTTGATCAGTTAGAAAAATTCATATGGAAAGAGACCTCTACTTTCTTTAATATGTCTGGCTTACAAAAGTACATTGATTTAGACATTACACCAAGGGGGCTAAGGGTTTTTAAAGATCCTACCCTGCCCTTTGATTTACAAAATGCTGCTGATGTCCAATTTCATAAATGCTGGATAGCAGCAGCACATAGGTGTACTTTAGAATGGGTCAATATCCTGTTAGATCGTGACAGGGTAAAGCAACTTGAATTGAAAGATCAAATTAAAAAAGTTTGCAACACTATTTCTACAGGAACGTATGCCAATGTCCTGGATGCTTTTCTGAATGACATCAATATTAAACTTAAAACTTATGAAATAGACTTGGTGGAAAGGAAAAAATGTAAATTAATCCGGGATCTTCGCGATTATGAGAATGGAAAGGCATTTCTCTCCAGGACCAATCGGAAGAAAGCTCGTCAACATGTAAGATTTCAAAAACAGGGTGAGAGCCCGTATGTGTATAACTCTTCGTTTTCAGATGGTCATCTGACTTCGGGAGAAGAAGAGCTGGATAATCAAGAGGAATACCCTGACCTACCCCCTGCACAACAAATGGAACATTTTCAACAAACTTTTCGGAATGGTAACAACAGTTACAGGGGTAATAGACAGGGTACAAAACGGATTTGTGAACAACAGCAAGAATATTTCCAAAGGGACTCTTACCCTCAGAGGGGCTACAAAAGAGGTAAAAGATAACTGTTTACCTTTTAAAGACAGTTATGTTATTAATTTATCAGGACATTGTTTTATGGACTGTGAAATGGTTTTATACCGCGGTTTAAAGTTTATTCCTTCAGTGTTTCCTAGGAGTTATGATATAAAATGTGATGTATTTAAATTCAGTAGGAAACTGCATTCGAAATATTTTTTTAAGGATTCTTGTGTGGAAAATGACTTAATTAATAGCGAGGATAGTATGAACACATCCTTTGATAGTTTTCATACTTGTGATTCTGATGTTTTACCGAATGCGTATTGCAAGCTAGACACACATAATGTACATGAAGTTAGTGGATTTTTACCTCCTTTTTTAAATGAAGATGTTGTTCATTGTTCCAGTATGTTTAATTTTGGGATTGAAGAGGCTCTTATTGATTTCAATAGGAATATTCATCATGTTAATTATATCCTCACTGTTTTGGAATGGGAAGCTCTAAAAAAATTAAGTAAAATGAGTGAGATAATTTTTAAGCCGTCGGATAAGGGAAATAAGTTGGTTATTATGCATTACGCTCATTATTTAGATATGTGCACGAAACATTTGGAGGATCATGAAACATATGAAAAGATAGAGCTGCTCGTATATCAACAAGCTTTAGCTGAATATGGTAAATTGTTACAGAAGGGGAAGAGATTGGGCTATTTTTCAGAAGAAGATGTTAAAAGGAAATTTAAAGCAGATGGATGTAGAATGGCCCATTTTTACTGTCTCCCCAAAATACATAAAAATTTGCTTAATCCACCCGGGAGACCTATAGTTGCAGGTTGTGAATATTTTACACATAAATTGGGTTCATTTTTACACAGTTATTTAGCTCTTGCAGTATTTGTTTTGCCATCTTATATACGTGATGTATTTGACTTTTTGACCAAAATAAGTGATGTAAGATGGAATGACAAAATGTATCTTTTTACTATTGATGTCAAGAGTTTATATACGAATCTTAGCCATGATTTTGGCATGGAAGCTCTAAGATTTTTTCTGGGGAATTCTCCAGTGACGGAATATGTAGTTGAACTGACTCATTTCTGTCTAACTCATAATTTTTTTGAATTTAACAATGTTTTGTATAGACAGAAAAAAGGTACAGCTATGGGGGCTGTTTTTGCCCCCATGTATGCTAACTTATGTATGGGTCTTTTTGAAAATTAATATATATATAGAAATACATTTTTTTGTGATCATCTTATTAGATATTTCCGATATATCGATGATTTAATTTTTATAGCTGAAGGTGGTTCAGAAAAGGTAACTCATTTTGTTGAGATGTTACATAATAATAGATTTGGTTTACAATTTTATGGTCTTATGGTAGGTACTAGTATACCTTTTCTGGATGTTGTGTTGAATATTAAGAATGGTACTGAACTTCTTACTTCCGTATATAGGACGTTTGACACTGGCACTCAGTATGTACATGGTAATAGTTGTCATCCTTCTCATACTATTACATCTCTCCCATTTGGGGAAATGTTTAGGATCTCCAAATTATGCAATAATCTTGGAGACTTTAGACGTGAACTTCAAACAATTGTTAGAATGTTCAGCAATAGAGGTATAGTTATAGTTTATTAGAAAAAAGCTGGAATAAATGATGTAATGTCGTAAATATGAAACACCATAATCAGGACAGACAATCTTGTTCACTATTTAAATCTGGTAAAAGTAGTGACAAGGATACAATTTATTTCGTTACTACTTATGGGTGTTTCAGTGACATAACAGAGCAGGTTAAATATCATTGGAAATATTTATGCTCATTAAAAATGTTTCTTCCTGGTTAAAAGCCAATCTTGGTGTTTCATATAGAAGAGGAAGGAGTATTTATAATTTTTTTAGTTAAGGGCAAATTTCGTTTGCCATCTGTAAATATATCTGTTGGTTTATGTTCTACAGGTACCATTTGTTGTAAAAAATGTAAAGCTTGCAAATATATTGTTTCTAGTTTTTCTACTATTAATAATATTTTATTTCAGACTTGGAATACATTTTCTTGTGATACTGCAGGAGTGATATATGCGCTTAGATGCCCTTGCAACTTATATTATATTATATTTGGGAAACAAAATGGGCTTTTAAAGTAAGATTGTTGGAGCATGCAAGAGATATCCACAATCAGAAAATGGAAAGTAAAATGAGTGAGATAATTTTTAAATCGGCGGATAAGCGAAATAAGTTGGTTATTATGCATTATGCTTATTATTTAGATATGCACATGAAACATTTGGAGGATCATGAAACATATGAAAAGATAGAGCTGCCCGTATATCAACAAGCTTTAGCTGAATATGGCAAATTGTTACAGAAGGGGAAGAGATTGGACTATTTTTCAGAAGAAGATGTTAAAAGGAAATTTAAAGCAGATGGATGTAGAATGGCCCATTTTTACTGTCTCCCCAAAATACATAAAAATGTGCTTAATCCACCCGGGAGACCTATAGTCGCAGGTTGTGAATATTTTACACAAAAATTGGGTTCATTTTTACACAGTTATTTAGCTCTTGCAGTATTTGTTTTGCCATCTTATATACGTGATGTATTTGACTTTTTGACCAAAATAAGTGATGTAAGATGGAATGACAAAATGTATCTTTTTACTATTGATGTCAAGAGTTTATATACGAATCTTAGCCATGATTTTGGCATGGAAGCTCTAAGATTTTTTCTGGGGAATTCTCCAGTGACGGAATATGTAGTTGAGCTGACTCATTTCTGTCTAACTCATAATTTTTTTGAATTTAACAATGTTTTGTATAGACAGAAAAAAGGTACAGCTATGGGGGCTGCTTTTGCCCCCATGTATGCTAACTTATGTATGGGTCTTTTTGAAAATGAATATATATATATATATATATATATATATATATATATAGAAATATTTTTTCGTGATCATGTTATTAGATATTTCCGATATATCGATGATTTCATTTTTATAGCTGAAGGTGGTTCAGAAAAGGTAACTCATTTTGTTGAGATGTTACATAATAATAGATTTAGTTTACAATTTGATGGTCTTATGGTAGGTACTAGTATACCTTTTCTGGATGTTGTGTTGAATATTAAGAATGGTACTGAACTTCTTACTTCCGTATATAGGACGTTTGACACTGACACTCAGTATGTACATGGTAATAGTTGTCATCCTTCTCATACTATTACATCTCTCCCATTTGGGGAAATGTTTAGGATCTCCAAATTATGCAATAATCTTGGAGACTTTAGACGTGAACTTCAAACAATTGTTAGAATGTTCAGCAAAAGAGGCTATAGTTATAGTTTATTAGAAAAAAGCTGGAATAAATTATGTAATGTCATAAATATGAAACACCATAATCAGGACAGACAACCTTGTTCAGTATTTAAATCTGGTAAAAGTAGTGACAAGGATACAATTTATTTTGTTACTACTTATGGGTGTTTCAGTGACATAATAGAGCAGGTTAAATATCATTGGAAATATTTATGCTCATTAAAAATGTTTCTTCCTGGTTAAAAGCCATTCTTGGTGTTTCATATAAAAGAGGAAGGAGTATTTATAATTTTTTAGTTAAGGGCAAATTTCGTTTGCCATCTGTAAATATATCTGTTGGTTTATGTTCTACGGGTACCATTTGTTGTAAAAAATGTAAAGCTTGCAAATATATTGTTTCTAGTTTTTCTAGTATTAATAATATTTTATTTCAGACTTGGAATAAATTTTCTTGTGATACTGCAGGAGTGATATATGCGCTTAGATGCCCTTGCAACTTATATTATATTGGGGAAACAAAACGGGCTTTTAAAGTAAGATTGTTGGAGCATGCAAGAGATATTCACAATCAGAAAATGGAAAGCTCTGTTGCAACTCATTTTAAACAATTCCATAACAGTAATAATATAGGTTTACAAGGTACTATTTTGGAAGAAATAAATGTTTCAGTATATGATATGAATAATTTTAAAAACACGATTCTATTTAAAGAAGCATTATATATTTTGAAGTTTAATACTTTGTATCCTTATGGTTTAAATTAAGAGCTAAATTGGAGATTATTAATTTGAATTGCTTAATTGTTTAATTGTTTTATAATTACTAGTATTTAAGCACATTTGTTTGTAATGTTTTTTACTCCTTGAAGGCTTTTTTCAGCCGAGATGTCAGAGTAATAAATCTTTTCTGTACTTTGGTATCCATGGTCTGTTGTATTTTACCTTTTGCCTTGGTTTTGTGGTTAAACAACATGCATCTTCTTTTATAATATAATTAACTATAATAAACTTTACTAATGGGCTACTAGCAAGGGGGGATGATTACAATGGCATGTATTCATATGCCACCTAAAACTGCTATAATGGAGCTTAAGAAAATTCTGGGAGAAATAATCAGCTTTCAGAAAAGAATATTACTTATAGGTGGGAACTGGAATTTGATTTGCAGCATTGAAGATGGGTCTGGGGCCCCAGAATGGGAAATATAACAAAGAAGGGTAGATTTTTAAAGAAATTTGTGAAAATATTTGGCATGGAAGATGTGAGTTCAGTAGTGGGAGCTCGGAGTGAATTTACATATTATTCCCCAAGATACAAAAACTGGGCTAGGCTAGACAGAATTTACATTTCACAGGAACATGTGCATTTAATTGAAGGTCTTGATACGTACCCAATAACTATTTCAGATCATTGCCAATAGTAACTAAAATAAAAACACGGTAATGAAATAAAAATGAGACACCGGTGCTTTCCCACCTATCTTTTGAAAAGAGAGGAATTTAAGGAATGGGTAGTGGAAATTATTCAGGAGCTATTATGGAAGATAGACATTTCTTATGAAAAGATAGCTAGGGAGTAGGATAAAATTAAACTGGAGTTTAAAAATAGGGTGGAAATAAAAGCAAGGGAGATATGGTTAAGGAGTAACAAGAATTGCTTAGCTGGATTGACAAATGTTAAGGTATTACAAAATAGGGGGAATCTCACAGAACCAGAAGAGGAGCAACTGTAGAATGCTAAACAGAAAATAAGGGATTACCTTGATAACATGCATGAGTTTAGAAAGATTGGTGTTATGCAGCTGTTTTTTTTTTTTTTTTTTTTGATAATAACTCTAACGCACCAAAACTTTTAGCACAATGACTCAGGAAACAAAAAGTAGAGAGGGCTGTCACCAAGCCTAGGGAGCCTATAACAAGGAAGATAACAAGAGATCCTGTATAAGTATTAGAAATATTTTGGAAATTCTATGAAACTGTATAAAGAAGAGTAATATGGAAATCAAGAAAAGGTACAAATGAAAATGTTTTTGGAAGTATTAAATATGCCAAGGTTAGAGGGAGAAGAGGTTCAATTACTAACAGGATAGGAAAGGAGATACAATATTTATGTATAACTTATCTACAGAAAGTCCGCAGGAATAGATGGTATTCCTGTGGAAGTTTGGATGCTAAGAGGGAAAACCTGATAAAGATCTGGAAGATTTTGTTTAACAGTATTTTAAGAGAAGAAATACCAACATCCTGGAAGAAATTAGTGGTAGCTGTAATACGTAAATAGGGTAAAGATCCATCAGATCCAGCTTCATACAGGCCCATTTCAATACTAAACCATGATTATAAAGTGTCCATGTCTATAATGGCTAAATGAATGGCAAAAATAATGCCAAAATTGATAGATATGGAACAGTGTGGTTTTGTGGAGGGTCAGCAAACATTTGACAACATTAACAGAACACCGATGATCCAGGGGGAATTACAATGCAAGAAAATACCATGGTTGGTGGTGGGTCTTGATGCAGAGAAGCATCTGACAGAGTAAGATGGGACCTTATGAGCAGAGCAACGGAAGCATTTGCATTCCCTGATAAAATTGCAAGTTTGATTTGAAGGATATATGAGGGCTCAGCGATGAAAATTAAAGTGGGTGGGGTCCTCTCTGCTAATCTCTGCTTGGGCAGAGGAACCAGGCAGGGGTGTCATCTCTCCCTTTTGCTATTTATATTATATTTAGAACCACTGGCAAAGAAAATAAGGCACTCAGAAATCAAGGATATAATTAGTACAGTAGTCAAGAAAAACTGGCTCTATTTGCAGATGACATTATTTTATACCTGACAAAACCAGAAAGGTACATTACAGTGCTGAGGAACATACTGAGACAGTTTAAAATCTTTTCAGGATACAAAATTAATGAAGCTAGGGATATGTGGGAAAAGACTAAACAAAAGACAATACAAAAACTGAGATAATGTAAGGTCTGTTTTCTGGATATAGATAGTAAGGTACAAGCAGTTAAAATGTTTTTAGTCTCTTTAGTCTTCTACACAGATTAGGCATATTTTTATCAACCACAGTAGCAGCTGTAGATAACAATTAATAAAGAGCTGAAAGATTTTATCTGGGAGGAGAAGATAGCAAGAGTCAAGTGGGATAAGATTATTCTTCCAATAGAACAGGGTGGATTGGGATTACCTGATTTGAAGGGATATTTCAGAGCAACACAGTTAAGGCTCCTATACATAGCACAAGCAGAAATCTATAATTCAAAGTGGAAAGGGATGATGATGAAATGGGGGGAAGCTCAAGAAACAAGGAGAGACTGGATATGGATGCAGACCTTTAAGGAGAATAACAATAATCATACAGAATAATACATTCATAAATTAGCAGAAAGTAGTCCAGGAACTAATTCAATTGAGAATGGAGAAAGGGGGTTCTGCTGATAGGGATAGTTACAATTAGGGATGCAGACAATAGGCAAGAGGCGGCTTGAATTTATTGGAGAAAACTGGCAAAGGAATCAAGGTATTGGAAGCAAATAACTAGCGAGGGAAAGGTAACAGAATGGGAAAATGCCAAGAAATTATTTGGACTGCAGGTTAGAGATTGCCCTCCCTATCAAGGATTGATATCAGAGTATAGGCAAACAGAAAGAAGTAGGGTGATCGTAAATGAAAGACCAGTACTGGTATAGGTTTTAGTAGAACCTAGAACAGAAGTTGCTGTTAAGAAAGGATAATTAGTAGAGCATATAAAATACTGCATGATAACCGGGAAAAGCCGAAAGACACAACAACTATAAGAATCAATCAGAGGAGGTTTGAAAGGATTAGGAAGAGAGGTTGGATAATTTATTTATTTATTTTACATTTGTTCACCGGGATAAGTCCGACTGGGCAAGATTGTCCATTTTCAGCGGAGGCTCGGGGAGAAATTCTCCAAACATAGTACATAATAATTTAGAATAAAATCATACAAATCAAACAGCATTACAAACAACATTACAAACTGTGTGAAATACAATAAAAAACAGTGCTAAACAAGGTAGTATGTATAGAGCATATAGCAAAATACTACACAAGTAAAGATAGTGTGTAAGAATTTAAGATTAAACTAAGACAACATTTGAAGTAAACTGGATGTCAAAGTCATGGCTGCAACAATAATTAGGAAAGAGAATGAAGACACATGACTAGGTATTGGCTGACATAGTACAAGACAGTAGCAGAAAAACAGAAGGATTGAGTAGAATATTATTGTATAAAAATTGAATTGGTGATTGATAGAGAAGGTATAAGATAGAGAAATAAGTGGAAACAACAGAATAAACAGTGAAATGAAAGAGAAAGCATTTAAAACAGAAATAAGACAAGAAAGATTGGTAGAGCAAATGAGGAAGACAGAAGAAAAATAAGTGAGTTAAGGATGAAAAGTAGAAGTTATCCAGGGCCAGTACAAGCACAATACCAAGAGTTATTTAAATGTGCCTTAAGAAGATGCCTAATGTCACGTGTGTTTTGTATTGACCGGATGTTAACAGGGAGAGCATTCCAGGCTTTAGCTACAGAAGTAGAGTATAGAGAGTCCCCAGAGTTATATTTGCTTGTAGTTATGTCAGTTAGTGCCTTATCTGTACTTTGTAGTAGTCGATTGCTTGTATAGTGATAAGCAATTCAAAAGAAACAATGGGGGTTATATGTATGTCTCCCAAATATGCAACAAAGTCCAGAAATTGTAGGATATTTGCATGGAAGTGTTTGTGTAAGTATTTCCTCAGATAGTAGATACAAACGTTGTAGGAGTGATGGGGAATAAAGAGGTAACTATGAACATGTTTCTTTGTGAGTGTAGTGAGTTGTCAGATTTAAAAAAATCCCTATAGAGTGCTTTGTCAGAAATATCAGGTGAGGAAATGGCTGTCACTAATGAAATTATGTTTTTTGAGCTGGGACACAGGATCTGAATTGCCTAGACATAGTAACGCCTTATTAAGTTTAATTCTGCTGACTGCCGAAAAAATACTATTACTGGAATAGGGAAATCAAAATCTAAATCAACTGTACTGAATATTGTAAAAGAGATAAAATAACTGGAAGAGGGATCTTTAGAAAAGGAAAGGAGCAAATTACATCGAAATAAATATAATTTAAGGGAACAATGGATGCAAAATACTGTTCAGGAGGAAGAGGAGGAATGAGGGTGGATTGAAAGACAGTTGTTATAAAGAAAGGAAGCAATCCCCAACAGGGAAGTCAGTCTCTAACCTGCAGTCCAAGCATCTTCTTGGCCTTATCCCACTATATTACCATTTCCCAATCACTGAAAAGACTCCCCACATTTAAAATATCCCTGACTTCACACTATACAAAATTGTATTACAATATAATATGCAATTTATATCATGCAATGTTTTATACCAATGCTAATAAGAACAACAATTGTTACTTCTTTTTTCTCTTTAGTATCTTTCTAAACATTAATGACAAAGTGGGGTATATGATTTATAGCTCATCCACTAGTTTGACAAAGTCAACAAAAGTCCAGTCTTTCTCAGCCACTTTTATTTGTATAACCATATTTCACAAATGACATATGAGATGATAGTATGGAGGAGGCTGGACATTCTATGTATCCAAGAGACAAGGTGGAAGGGCAGTGCAGTAAAGACACTTGACTTGGGATCCAGAACCTACTACTCAATGGGAAGGACAGACTAGAAATGGTGTCGGAATTGTGGTGAGAGACAGGCTTCAGAAGGCAGTGAGGGATATTAACAGTATTACTGACAGATTCATGGCAATTAGATTCCAGTGTAATCATAGGGCAGTATTCATAATCTCAGCCTATGTCCCACAGCAGGGTTGTGATAGTGAGGAAAATAGTACATTCATACAGCAGGTGCAGGACCTACTACAAAAAGCAGGACAATATGCATTGGTGTTGATAATGGTGACTTGAATGTATATATTGGGATAGACAGAATAGGATATGAGGACTGTCTGGGTCCACATGGATGGGGCAACAGGAAAAAAGAAGGGGAGGCCATTCTAGACTTCTGTCTGGTAAATGGCTTGATAGTAGCCAATACATGGTACAGAAAGAGAGATAGTCACATGATCATGTACAAGAGTGGACAACATGCAACGCAGGTAGACTTCCTCCTAGTAAGGAAAGGTACAGGGGTAGAATAAGTGATTGTAAATCTCATCCCCAGTGAAACAGCTGGCCCACAGCAGAAACCACTGGTTGCCATAATCAGCTGCAAGCAATTGTCAGAGAAGGCTCTAAGATCAATAGACCCCAGGCTGAAGACCTGGAAGTTGACTGGAGAGAAAGTACAACAATTCCAGGAATTACTCAGGGCTCAAGCACCCCAAGAAGAAGAGGAAATAGTTGGAGTTGAAGAAGAAAGACAGCCATACCTTTCAACCTTTTAGAATTAGAAATCTGGACAAAGCCATAAAAAGTGGTACAAATAGGGACAATTTTGAAATATTGCTCTTACAAATTTAGAAAGTTGATAGAATAATAGGTTTTGCATTAGCATGAATTTTTCTGAAGGGTATGAAGTCTAAACCTCAAATGTCTTTCTTTATTTTTTAACTTAGTCTTTAATGATTTGCCACTAATTTGCTAGAAAGCCACAATTTTATCAAAAATGGACCAAAACTATAAGGCAAAAATCTGTACAGTTGAGAGGTATGAAGGCAGCACGTCAAAACATCATGTGTCAGGACTGTAGAACAGATATGTGGCTGAGCCCGGTATGGAAATAAGGTGCATAAGGAAAGTTGGTGGTGGAATCTAGAAGTCCAGGAAGTCATCAAATGAAATAAGGACTGCAGGAAAAAAATGGGAGATAGAAGAGATGGATCAGGCTAGGAAGGAATACTGGTTGGCTAACAAATAAGCTAAGAAAGGAGCTGCAATAGCAAAGAACAGGGCATCTGAGACACTCTACCATTTTCTGGAAAGTGACTCAGTAGTTGGCACAAATAAACTATATCAGGTTGCAAGGCAAAGACAGAAAGAATAAATACGATAGTCAGACACCCTTCATAATGGATGCAAGCAACATCCTGCTCAGCAGTCCACAGGACATCAAAGGCAGATGAAAGGAGTAATTCCAGCATGTTCTGAATGAAGAAAACCCCACAGAAGCTGTACTGCCCCAGACATAGCCTACGATGAGAGAAAAAGAGGAACCCAACCTAGAAGAAGAATGACTAGCACTAAGGAAAATGAAGTCAGGGAAAGTAGCAGGCTTAGATGAGGTCACAGCAGATATGATAAAGATACTGTGTGAGATAAGGGAGAAATGGCTCCTGAGGGTAACCATGGCAGTGTAGAGAGAAAGTCAAATTCCAAATGACTGGAGAGTAAGCATACTCATGCCAGTGTACAAGTACAAAGGGGACATCCATAACTGTGGGCAGTACAGAGGTATCAAACTCCTGTCACACTGGATGAAAGTTCTGGAGAGGGTGATTGATAAACAGATAAACAGAGCAGTAGAAAGTAGATGGGAAAAGAGCAGTTCAACTTCAGATCAGAATGTGGCACAACTGACCTAATGTTTGCAGTGAGACAGATGGTTGAAAAGAAGCTGGAGATGAAGAAGGAGTCCAACCGGGCATTCCTAGAATTGGAGAAAGCATATGACAAGTCCAAATAAAGCTTATTTGGGCAGTACTGTGGTGGTTAAAGTCACAGAAATATTGGTAGAATTAGTGCAGGCTACATACAAGGACCCAGTGACTCAAGTATGAACAGTGTTAGTCTCACACAGGGGTTCTCATTAGGAGTGGGTGTGCACCAGGGTTCAGCCCTGAGCCCACTGCAGTTCACACTGGTGATGTACTACATTAGTTAACCAATCAGAGGGGACAGATCAACAAAGTTGTTGTATGCAGACGATGTGGTTTTACAGGTGGACTCTGAGCAACAACATCAGCAAAGGATAGGGGAATGGAATGAAAAACTGGAGGCATATGGGATGAAACTAAATACAGCTAAGACAGTGGCAATGACAGCAAATTGGGGAAATCAGAGGAAGCTGAGAATTAAGATAGAAGGGAAGATAGTGGAACAGATTAATAGCTTCAAGAATCTGGGAGGGGTGATTGAGGAGAAGGGAAGACTGAATGAAGAGGCCAAAGCTATAATCAGTGGGGCTGCAGCCAACTGGCATAGAGTATCAGTTATAGTATATGACAGAAGAATGCCAAAGAAGCTGGAAAGTAAGGTTTACAAAATAGTGTGACCAGTACTGCTGTATAGTGCAGAAACCTGGGCAGTAAAGGCACAGAAGATGAGAAAGCTGGAGGTGACAAAAATGAAGTGCCTGAGAAGGGTGGTAGGATGCACAGTGTGGGACAGATGAAGAAATGAGGACATAACAGCAGAAGCCAAAGTAGCCCAATTGTGGAAAAGATAAAAGAGAACTACTGTGGTTCAGGCACATGTGCAGAAAAGCCAAAGACAATCTAGTGAAGAAGATTTGGGACAGACAGAAAGAGGGTAAGAGGAAATGAGGGTGTCCAGCAAAGAGATGGATGGATTGTGTAAGAGAATATCTGTGACAGTCAGGCATGAGTGTTGAAGAAGGCAGGAGGGTGGCATTGAATTGAGAGAGCTAGCGACAGTTAATACAACACCCCCACCTCATGTAGAAGGTGGGGAAAAGGGGATTGTCGATGACTGATGATTGATTATTTCACAAACGTGACTGATGTTTATAATCTTACATTTATTCACCAATTTCAGTTTTGCAGTTCTTCTTCCTCCTGATCATCTCTATCTTCCAACACTATACTCTGGTTCAAGGTAGTCACGATTCCTCTAGTCATCATTTGCCTTTTTCTGTCTCTCGAGCATTTTCCTTTGAAACATTGGAAAATGCTTCACTGGAAAAGCATCACTATGAGCTTTATTGTCAGAAGAATGAGAAGCAGTCTCCTACTTGCTGACTCACATTTTGTTGCATAAAAGTTTTTTATTTCCTTCCTACTCTGTTCTGTATCAAAAATTGTATTTGATACTCCATGAAAAATACTCTGAAGACAGCTGGATACAGCACCTTGAATTTCACACCTGTCTCTCAACTTTCCCTGATTGATGGGACAAATTTGTCTCTCTTCTGCCTGGTGTACAGTGAAAAATTATTTTCTACAAATATTTTGTCTCCAATTTTTAATACTTTTCCATTCTCCACAATTTTGTCATGATCAACTCTTTCTACAGGTATGATTGTATCTTTACTAATATAGGTCCTGGCTGCGTTCTTGTGGCCAGGTTTGGAGCATACCCTCAATGTGCCCTTTCAATTAGCAAATAAAATGAATGCAGTCTATTCCTTCCAGTTTCTCTGGTACAGCAGAAAACCCCAGGTTTTCTTTACATGCTCTGTCTTCTAACGTCACTATTTTTTAAAACGGCTCTTCCTGAGAAGCCTCACACTCAGCTACTCTTTTCTTCATTTTAACCTCTGATTTTTGCAGTTTTATCACGTCATCTGAATAGCTATTTTATATTTTTGCAGTCTTTTATTTGAGTTGATATATTCCTTCCATATTACATTTATTTTAATCACAAATGAGTGCACTTGATTTATTTTATCCTCTGATTTACTGGAAGCTATCTCTTGAAAAAAAATGACGGTAGAACTGCTTTTTGCTGAACAACTGCAGGATTCTTCCCAGCCAGTGTTTTTGCTTTAAATTTTCTGGTTGGTTTTCTTTCATTTTCTCCTCTTTCTTTCTTTGATGGCATCCAGCCAGTATACCTCCTAGCCAATAACTGAATTTCACACAAATAGCAGTTTGAACGGCACTCCTTTTCTCACTTTCTATGTTCACACTGTGAGAGATGAAATTAAGCTCTTGGTCAGTGTGCAGCCATCTTGGAAATCCAAAAATATACTTATCCTTGATCATTTTCTCCATATTTCAATGTCTTTTCTTCACACTACACCTAATATAAACTTAATGCAGTCTTTCAGTATTTTTTGTCTGTAATAGTATTACTAAACAACATTTTAGCTAATGCCGCAACTGGGGGACAAGACCAGTTGCATGAAATACTATGAAATCCCTCCAGTCTCTTTGTATTTATTTATTAATATTTCAATGTGACTGTACAGCATGATATTCACTGAGTTGGTATACTAGTTGCTTTTAAGTGAAGCACAGTCCTATAAGCCCTTTCAGCTGAACAGACTAGAAGAAACAACTTTTAAAACTTAACACAAGGTTTGTGACTTCAGAGTTAGACATATTAGTTATGTGGCTGTAGGATTGTCTCAAATGTAAAACACAAATGTTGTCTTTTTGAGCCCCTTCAGTTGAATGGCTTAAATGATCATGGCTTGCAAAATAAAAGTGAGTCAATTTGTTATATTTTATCAGAGTCATGCTTTATCAGTCCTATCCCAATATCATCTAGTAGGGATGTTATCCTGTCTAGCCCCTTAAATCTTCTTGATTTTACCCCCCCCCTCCTTGGTGAAGATGCTCTGTTTATAGCCTCAGACTGAAAACCAGTTGCTCTCTGTAAGCAAAACATCAGTGCTACCCCTCCCAGTCCTGGAAGTACAACAACAGTCTTAATTTACACATACAGAGGCACATTTTATAGAACTGGTTTCATTGGCTTCAGTAGATATCACTCTACTTCCAGTTTTGGGCCAGTACCACCTAGTTTTTACCTTACAACATCCATTAGAAAGCCAGGCTAGACCTTCAGCCTTTCCTGTGCTGGTAGTTTACCAAGTGACTTTTTTCTTTAGCATACAGGAAGTATAGGACAGGTTCTGTTTGTTGAGCTGATGTTTACCACAGCATCATATTACAAACACAGACCACATTGGTGAATACAGCACACAAATGCAGAATGTGAGACGAGATGAGAAATGTTTTTTGTAGGTCATTTTTCTTCTGTGCTTGCCAGCCATCAGCCCCCCTCAAAGAGTCTTGAACCCATTTCTTTTCAGTGCAGGGGACTTTACAGTCAGCTGGAGGAAACCATCACTCAAACAGTTATGGAGGAGCTTGTGCATGTGTCTGAATTTTAATTGCTTCCAAGACAGGCTGTCTTTATCACAATTTCTTAACAGGTCTGATTTTGTTGTCTCAGACTCTAGCCATCCATGTTTTAGGATTACATTAACTGACACATGGCCATGGAAGTATGCAGCACCATTTCCTTCTAAACATCCCTTATTATGCCGAATGAGAGTGTTTTCTATTTTATCATTAGCCTTTCCCCCTGGTGGTTGATGTGAGTACTCATATCACTGCAAGATCCTCCTATGCTGCTCTCTATGCATGCGTGTTCCCACATACACATGCACTGAAAACTGCCATCACCAGACTGGGATTACCAAGCTAACATTCCTGGTTCCTGGTTGTATTTTCATTGTCAACATAGACAACCAGCTGGACCAACAGTCATTTCACTTTGGATGGGTGAGTTTTTATTATCTACTCACCCCCCCCCCTTGCTCCTACAGTGTTAAAGCCATTATTCAACCTCAGGTCAACTGCACTGTAGTGAGGGCTTTATTCGCTTAATGTCGTGGAGCCAGGCATAGTGGCTGAAAAAACTGCAACAGGTAAGCCTGTTTAATCTGAAGTTCAGCCATCCATCCATCCATTCATCCATCCATTTTCAATACTTACCTTATCCATTTCAGGACTACAGGCATCCAGATTCCATCCTGGAAAGATGACCACAAGACAGGAATCAATGTTTTATGGGACACCTGATCAAGTCCCTCACTGCAGACACAATTATGGACAATTTGATTATCCCAGTTCACTTACCTGCATGTAGCTGACATTGGGAGAGGACCCCCGCCCCCATGTAAGAGTGTTGGCTATTTCTGTATAGTCTTCTGTTTTAATCAGTTTATTTCTGTCTGATCATTAGACATGGAATTTTAAAATATTTTAAATATTTTTATTCATTCTGCAATATTGCAGTCTATTTTGGCAAAGAAATATAAGTAAGACAGAAACATTTTATATTTTATGCCATGTGAACTGATTTTCAACATAACTATGACACAAGGATGCCACACCTGTTATGAATACAAGAATATGTTATGATGTTTTTTAGACAATTATTTTTTTTGTAACTGGAAAACAGGCTATATAGTGAAGACTAAGAAATTGCTATGCAGGGAAAGGTAGATGTAAGACAAAACAGTGTAATGCAAGAATAAAAATGTGGTTATTGTAATATGTGTCTGACAGGCACGCACTGCCTTGTGTTGCAATATGACACCAATCCCTATAGATCGTTAAGAGGCCCTGCAGCACCATTTCAATATGACACTAATCTCTACAGATCGTTAAGAGGCCCTGCAGCACCATTTCGTTGCACTGTAGTCTGCTTTCTGTTTCCAATGCATGACAACATGGAAACTCATACAAATTACAGTTTATTTAGCAATGATTGCAAACTGGTGTGAATCATTTTGGCATACCACACACATAGAACATATGCACATTTGTTAACATGTAAGTCACTTCCAATGGTTTCCTAGAGTTCTTTTCTTTGGTCCAAAATGTGGCGTCATGATTTGCTATTTGCCCAAATTGTTGTAGACTGCCAGATACTGTTTACAGTCAATGATGGGGAGAAGGCTTTGTGCCAGAAAGGATAACACTGAGGAAAACATGACGACACAAGTAGGGGAAGACTTGGGACAACCCTAAGCAAGACTAAAGACATTGCTTTTTCCAGTGATTTTTTACAAAATGTTACTGCCAGCTTGACACGCAGAGAAAGCATGGATATAATGGCAGTGAATGTTGTTAGACTCTGGATGTGCGAATTACACTACATGGGTGTGTTACAGTCTGCATGCTTTCATTTGCCCAGTGCTCTGAACTCTGTAACAATGGCTGGAGGTCTGTTGTGGGACTCTAGTGGGCCATGGCTGTCTGTTTTGGGGGGAAGAGTGTACATTGTAATAACAAAAGTACTTGGTGTTAACATATGAAAGTGATTAGACTGTTATAATAATAAGACATTTAAATCTAGATTAAACAACATGCAACTAAAGTAACTTACAGGACAAAGGGAATGTTGTAGAATTGGCATGATATAATGATGAATTTGCAGACCATATTTTAAAGATGCAAACAGATACTGAAACTAATTATGAAAAAAGGTAGAAAGAATGCTGCGTTTTGCTTTGCCAAGAGTTGCTTTCAGTTACGTTGTTACATCAGTCCAGCCATTGAGCTGAAATTACTGGTTAGATACAGAAACAATGCTTAGCCTTTCAGTGTTGTTTTTGCCACTGCTAAGTGAATACCGAAAGTCCAACTGACATTCCTAAAGATGGCTCCAAATGAATCCTCATGAATAACCAGGTAGAACAACAAGCATTGCACACTCTCAGTGACTTTGTCTCCGACAACTTAGTATTGCACTGATATCATGAAGGGGAGAAGGTTCCACTGACACTTGCCATACATGTGGGTTACTTTAAGATACTTAAAAAGTAAACTGTACTTCATGCTGAAAAGAGTAACTATAACAAATGATCATTGCTTTACATATCCACCTTGTGCACAAACTTGTCATGACATGCTGATATTCTCAATGTGCAATGCTGAGTTGCAGTCAGATGAGAGCTAATATTGCTGTCTTTTCCTGCTTCTCAAACAGTGGCACTTACATTGCTCTCACAAGTTGCTCTGAGCTGTCTGCTGTTTGTTTTTTTTTTTGAACAACGACTGTTTTCTAAATTGAAATCAATCACTTACACTTAGTTAGGTGTAACCACCTTTTATGGCTTAATGGCAAGTTTTTCTAAATTTGAATGAAGACATTTAGAAAAGTATAGCGAATACTGAGCAAGTATTTGCCATTGCTGATTGCTGAGTTACTCTGTAGGTGGACTGCAGTAATAGCAGTTAAATATGTCTCATTTATAGCATAAGAATGTGTGAGAAAAGAAATAGAAATAAAATAAAAAAAAAAGAACTCCAAATGATTTGTTACTCTGTGATGCTTGAGTTTAGGTGTGGCAAACTGTCATTGGGATACAAAACAGGATGTTTCTCAACATTTTCAAATGAGGATGTAACATTCCAGAGATGCCATAAATAAATGATGTGTTGAAATGCTTCCTTTAATACAAACTGCACTATTGAAGAGAATATTCAAACTAGCTAATGGTAAGTTGTCAGAAGGTCGATGTAAAACAGACTCCGAGTCCAATACTAAAGATTGTTAATCCAACAGTTTGAAGCAACAACCGGAAGCATCCAGTACTCACCACATACCAAGATATATATCCTCTCTCTCTCTCCTTCCACCCTCCTCTATCTCCACCTAGTAGCACAAGTCCAGAACACAACATAGGTTCATAGGTTCATAGGTTGGTACTGGGCTATCTGCCCGAAGGCATATATTAGTCCAGCCACGTTGTGCAGTATTCACCGCCCCTTTAGTAGTTCCCTAGACCCTTGTACTAGCAGCTAGTACCCTTGGCCCCTATCTAGTAGTGCTGTTGGTGTGATCCCCGGTGTGAACTTTCTGTTACACATCCACTCATCAAGGTTCCTCTTGAAGAGTGATAGTGAGGGGCTCTGTCTTATGTAGATCGGGACCCTGTTCCATAGTAAGGGAAGTCTCTGTGAAGGGAATCTATCCCTCCAGCATGTTCTATTCATTGTTGTATTGAGGTTTATATCCCTAGAGTGTGTAGCTTGAGTAGATTTGGTTTTGCTAAGATGGAGCATGTTCAACAATTCTGGGTTGGACATGGCTCTGTACGTTAGACAGAGATTGCCTCTAAGAAAGCGATATGCAACAGAGAACAGTCTTAGCTTTTTCAATTGTGCTGCATAGGGCAACTGTTTGAGACCAGTAATCCTCTTGTTTATGTACCTCTGTGGTCTCTCCAGCTGCTGGAGATGTCTAGCCAGGTACATTCCAATTGGTGCATTGTACTCAATAATGGGTCTGATGAGGGAAGAGTAGAGGGGCACCATTACATCCTTAGATCTTGATGCAAACCCTTTCATGATCAGATGGGTCACATAGAAGGATTTTCTAACCACTATGGCAACATGGTTGTCAAAGGAAAGCTGACTGTCTACTTGGGTCCCTAGATCCCTTATTTCTTCTTCAGATTTCAGGGGATTACCTCCTATGTTGTAGTTTGCGGGTACTCTGTTTTTCCAAAGGGGATTACTACGCATTTTTTTGCATTTAGCTTGAGACCATGGCTTTCACACCATGCATCGGTCTCATTTAGGCCCTTCTGGAGGATCTCCATGTCGGCTGGAGACTCTATTATACCACCCAGTTTGCAGTCGTCCGCAAACTTATCCAGCCACAGCCCTTCCGTGCTTGCCTGTACTTCTGAGAAGTATATGCCAAACAGGAATGGCCAAAGGACAGAGCCCTGAGGCACACCACTCGTTACTGGTCTGGATTCAGACATAGATCCCGCTACTCTTACTTTCTGGGATCTGTCTGAGAGCCAGTTTGCGATCCATCTTGTGACATAAGGGTTTATGCCCAGGCTGGTGAGCTTATCAATAATACCTGAATGGGTATTATTCCTCCCTTATTTAAGAACAGCTTTACAATTGCAATATGTAAATTACACATCACTAACATTGTAATGAACACTGACTTACATCAACATTCATATTTATGTGACATAGTCCTCATGACAATGCAGTACCCTTCTCACAAGAGCTGGAGTAATGTGAGGAAGTTGGCACTGGTGTCACTGTAGACTGGAGTGTTAATTCTACTGTAGCATCCCTTCAAGCATCACTTGTCTCAGGTGCCATTTGACTTAGATAAATGGGAAGAACAGCATTTTTTCCATCTGCCAACAAGTAAGTACATGGACCAATTTCCTTTTGAATTTCCACAGGTTGTGAAAATCTTGGATGTGCTTTTGGAACATGTATTGGATTCTGAATATGCACCCATTTCCCCTTTTGAAAATGAGGGATCCATGCTCCACATCTAGTATTGGAATACTTTTTCATTTTCTCTTGAAGAGAGGAAACCCTCTTACCAACAGTATCAGCATTAACCTTGCAGGAAACAGGAGGAAGAAGGACATTGAGGGGTGTTCACATTTTCCTGCCATGAAGCAATTCAAAGGGAGAAGCTCCTGTAGTAGCTTGTGGTGTTGCACGATATACCTAAAGGAATTCTGAGAAGACTGGTTTCCATGGTTTCACTTGTATGATAGCAGATTGTATGCAACCTTTGAGAACATGATGAAATCTTTCAATGACGCCATTTGCAGCTAGGTGGTGTACTGAAGCATGTAAGTGTTGTATATCTCTTTTTTCCAGAAATGCTGCAAAATCTGAAGATGTAAATTGATATCTATTGTCTAATACAATGGTATATGGATTTCCAAATCAGCTAAAAACTGATGTGAGGAAATCTATAACATTTTGAGTAGTGATAGAAGCAATGATGGCAACTTCTGGCCACGATGAGTTGTTCCCAAGTGAATTTTAGGTTTTGGGTACTGGAGTAGGTCAAGTTCCCTGAAAGGGGTGGGGACTGGGAAACCAGTCTTGAATATAAGGAACTTATATGGCAGTTAAGACTAGAGGCCTGTACCCCCCCCCCCCCGGCTTGGGTGAACATTACTCAATCATCCCTGCTTTAAAAAAAGCAAGCTTTAAAATACTAAAATATTACAATATTGAGATGTTAATTGTGTTTGTCAGGTGTTTGTGACTTTCTGATGAATTTTTAGGGTAATTTTTGGGGTAATTATTGGTTAGTGTGGATGTCATTATCATAGTTTTTTACACAGTGTTTTTTATATACTGTTTTTACATATTAAATACTTACTAATTTTGGATGCACCAATGATTAGTTAGATATGCTGTGATGTAATGAATTGGAGTTAGTTTTTATGTGTTCGAGTAACTCCAGTTTGTATTCTGATGAAGTTCCCTTAGAGGAATGAAAGTGCTTAATTCATCATCTTCTTTTGGCTGTTCCTGTTAGGGGTCACCACATCAGATCATCTGTTTCCATGCATCTTGCTCTTTCACACCAACCACCTGCATGTCCTGTCTAACCACATCCATAAACCTTAACTTAGGCCTTCCTCTTTTCCTTTTACCTGGCAGCTCCATCCTTGGCATCCTTTTCCCAATATACCCAGCATCCCTCCTCAGCACATGTCCAAACCAACACAATCTCGCCTCTCTTGCTTTGTCTCCAAACTGTCCAACCTGAGCTGACCCTTTAATATACTGATTCCTAATCCTGTCCATCCTAGTCACACCCAGTGCAAATCTTAACATCTTTAACTCTGCCACATCCAGCTCTGACTCCTGCCTTTTTGTCAATGCCACCATCTCCAACCCATATAACATAGCTGGTCTCACTACCCTCTTGTAGACCTACCCTTTCACTCTTACTGGTACCCATCTGTCACAAATCACTCCTGACACTCTTCTCCACTCATTACACCCTGCCTGTACTCTCTTCTTCACCTCTCTTCCACACTCACCATTACTCTGAACTGTTGATCCCAAGTACTTAAACTCATCCACTTTTACCAACTCTACTTCTGGCATCCTCACCATTCCTCTACCCTCTCCCTCATTTACACACATATATTCTGTTTTAGCCATGCTGACCTTCATTCCTCTCCTCTCTAAAGCATATTTCCACCTCTCCAGGGTCTCCAAAACCTCCATGCTTCCACTGGTATGTCACTGGGCCAACAGCCTTTCCATTCTTCATCCTCTTCATAGCTATCCTTACTTCCTCCTTCCTAATCCACTGCACTTCATTATTCACTATCCGCACATCATCCAACCTTCTCTCCCTCTCATTCGCTTCATTCATCAGCCCCTCAAAGTACTCTTTCTATCTACTCAACACACTCTCCTCACTTGTGAGTATGTTTCCCCTCACTATCCTTTATCACCCTTACCTGCTGCACATCTTTCCCAGCTCTGTCCCTCTGTCTAGCCAATCGGTACAGGTCCTTTTCTCCCTCTTTACTGTCCAATCTCTCATACAATTCTCCATATGCCTTATCCTTAGCCTTTGCCACCTCTCTCTTTTCCATGCGTCTTATCTCCTTATACTCATGTCTACTTTCTTCATCTCTTTGACAATCCCACTTCTTCTTCGCCAGCCTCTTCCTCTGTATACTCTCCTGTACTTCCTCATTCTACCACCAGGTCTCCTTGTCCTCCTTCCTCTGTCCAGATATCACACCAAGCACCTTTCTAGCAGTCTCCCTGACTAGCTTTGCTGTAGTTACCCAGCTATTCGGTAACTCTTCACTGCCTCCCAGTGCCTATCTTAACTCTTCCCTGAACACCACCTCACAATCACCCTTTTTAAACTTCCACCATTTAATACTTGGCACTGCTTTCAAACTCCTCCTCCTCTTCTTGATCACCAATGTCATCCTACAGACCACCATTCTATGCTGCTTAACTACACTTTCCCCTGTCACCACTTTACAGTCTCCGATCTCCTTCAGAATGGCTCTCCTACATAGGATATAATCCACCTGTGTGCATCTTCCTCCACTCTTGTATGTTACCCTATGCTCCTCCCTCTTCTTAAAATATGTATTCACCACAGCCATGTCCATCCTTTTCGCAAAATCCACAATCATCTGACCTTCTGCATTCCTCTCCTTAACACCATACCTACCCATCACTTCCTCATCCCCTCTGTTCACTTCACCAACATGCCCATTGAAGTCTGCTCCAATCACTAGTCTCTCACCCTTGGGTACACTCACCACCACTTCATCCAACTCACTCCAAAATTTTTCTTTCTCATCTATTGCACACCCAACCTGTGGAGCATATGCACTAACATTCATCATTACACCATCAATTTCAAACTTCATAAACATCACTCTATCAGACACTCTCTTCACCTCCAAAACACTCTTGGCATACTGTTCCTTTAGGATAACCCCTACCCCACTTCTCCTGCCATCCACACCATGATAGATCAATTTGAACCCACCTGCTATACACCTGGCCTTACTTCCCTTCCATCTGGTCTCTTGCACACACAATATATCAGCCTTCCTTCTCTCCATCATATCAGCTAGCTCTCTCCCTATACCAGTCATACTGCCAACATTCAAAGTTCCTACCCTCACTACTACACTCCTAACCTTCCTCCTCTCTTCCTGCCTTCGGGCATGCCTTCCCCCTCCTCTTCTCCTTTGGCCAACAGTGCTTAATTGCATATGATTACATTTATTTTAAACCGAGGTGGTTTGCTGGAGTTCTTTTTGATGGTGATTTGGGCAATTCATTCATTTTCTGCCTTTATAGGCTCCAGTGTGCCAGATAAGTGCCACTGAAAACAAACTCATCTTATGCACTGAATTCATCTCGTAATCAGAAATATTGATGCATGTTTGTGTCCACTGCATTAAGAGAAGGACAACCACTCATAGGCTGAGTTCGCAGAGTGGACAACTCACTGCAAGAGACAGAGGCAAACTCATCAGTTGACAGGACAGTTAAAGCAGCAGACAACATTGCCACAAACTCAGCTTTAGGTTCAGAAATGTCTTCAGCAGCAGCAGGCAAGTGCGAGTGAGAGAGACAATCAGCAATGTAATGCTATGATGCAGGACGATAAACAACAGTATAGTTGAAAGACAGCATTCACGCTGCCCAACAGGCAATCCACATGCCTGCCAAATCAGACCCTTTTGAGGACAGTAGCATGGTCAATGCCTGATGATCCTTATGGAGAGTGAATTTACAACCCCACAAGTAAATTCTTCATTTGTCAACAGTCCACACACATCCAAGAGCCTCTTTTGAACCACCACAATGGGTGAGACTCAGGGAGAGGTACCAATTCTTTCAATAATCCCTGCTTGAAGAAGACGATTGAGCTCAACACTGACATCTTGGTGAACTGACATAGGTAAGCAACATAATGTTTGTTGTACTGGAGTAACAGAATCTAATACTTTAACTTTGTGTATGAAGCCTTTTGCACAACCCAGGGTCAGAGCAGGTAATGGAGCTGTAGAAAGATACATGACAGGAACCAAGTTTGTGGTAGCACATGGTAAGACAGTACTGCTGTTACAGCACAAATGTAGACCCTTTATTAAATTCATGCCCAGAAAAGCAGTCCTAGATTCCACAAGGAAAACTGATGTAAAATCATCTTTGGACACAGTAACTGGCAAGTAGCCAAGCACAGGAAGTGGAGCATGGGAATAAAAAATCACTAACTTAACTGAAGGTGGCAGTAAAGGTTCTCCTTAAAAGTTTGCATTGTATAGACATTTAGTCAAAATGTATCCTGATGATTCAGAATCCACAGTTAGATCCACAAGTGAAGTTTCATTTGATGTTTTCATTGTGACATAGTGAATGGTCATTTAAGTAAAGGATTTGAAGCTCAGGTAAGGAAAAGTCCGGCACACAGCACGTTTGCAAAGAACGGCAAACCCATGCAAAATGACCAGTCTTTTGGCAACTTTTACATTTAACAGAAACAGCAGGACAGGGACAGTGTTTATCACTGGCAAGATGCCTATCAGATCTGCAACAATAATAAGCATGAAAAGAGGCTGCAGAAGGTGCAGCAGCAGTAGGCTGTGAAACAGGCAGGGCTGTCTGTGGTGGTGGCAGCCAGCAGCAGATGCAGGTTGAGTATGTAAAATTTGTACTGGAACTGGTGTATCTCCTGAAATAAATGTTGTCTGCTCACCTGCAACTTCAATTTGCATAGCAATCGTTACAGCTTTATCCAAAATCAAGTCAAGTTCTAAAAGTAATCGTTTGTATATACGATGACTAAACACGTTCCACCAAGTGATCACGTAACATTTCATCCAATTTAGTGCCAAACTCACATTTAATTGCTAAGTCTCGCCACATACTAAGAAATATTTTCATGATCAACCTGAGTGCATTTTCTAAAAGCATGCCACTCAGCAGCAACATTTCTCAGTGGAGCAAAGTTAGCTCATAAATGCCTAATGGCATCCTCCTTTGACATACCTTGGTTCAGAAACATGTAAAACAGTCTCTGACTTTCTGTTCCAGACAATGAAGGTGAAGTGCCTTTTTGTATGCTTCCTGCCATTTATCTCTTGATGCACCAACAACCAGCATGTAGTTAATAAACATTCTTTGCCACATATCAAAAGTTATAGCGGATTCACCTGGGCATGGCAGAAATGGCAGAGGAAAAGGAGCTGCAGCAACAGCCATTGTAGACAAGCAAAAACAAGTACCTTGTCACCATATTGTTAAGTTGTCAGATGGTCAGTGTAAATCAGACTCCGAGCCCAGTATTAAAGATTTTTAATCCAACAATTCGAACCAACAACCAGAAGCATCCAGTACTCATCACATACCACAACCCTCCTCTATCTCCGCCTAGTGGCACAAGTCCAGAACACAACAGCTAAGTACTGAGTGTGTTTGGATTGCAGTGTTTGCCAGTTCTTCAAAAAAAAAAAAAAAAGAATTGATTAGAAGAATTGCTGCAAGGAGGGATTTGACCTTACCTCAAGGTGCAGTAACCTTAAAGGAGATTATGTTAGAAGCAGGGATACTGGGGTACAGCCTCTACTAGGGGTTGAAGTGGGCTACCCTACTCCTTGAAAAACTCTCTTTTTTTAAATTGAATGGCTCCTATTTTGGTCATTAGCTGTATCTTAAGAAAAAAATGCCACTATCCAGTAAAAATAAACACATGTGCATACTATTTGTATTTATATGTCAGAATCTCCATGTTTATCCTACACCATAAAGTTTATATTTCCTGGAGTGTTTTTTGGCTTGCCTGTGCTGAAAACTGGTCACAACTCACCATGACAATCTGATAATAAAACATAAATATAATACATGTCACTGTTTTCAAAAAGGTTAATTTTTATTGTTAACTTTATTGTTTTGTGATAAACCTACCATATCAGATGTGTTTATGTGTGGACTCCATAATTATTTTTACAATGAAATACACTCTTCTTTTGACATGAAGCTTAATCTAACCAGGAAATTTATAGCAACAGCAATGATTTGTTGTTAGTGTCTGTAGTGAAATGATTAAAAATTAATAAAGTTGATTAGGCAAAATTCTGATATGTGTCAGTGCCACATGTAGACACAGTATTCAGCTCTCTATCAGCAGTGAGGCTGTCATACCATTCCTGATAACAGCAGTCAGTGTTTTCACCCCATCCCTGATAACAGTGGTCAGTGTCTTCACCACATCTCTGATAACAGTGGTCAGTGTCTTCACCCTATCGCTGATAACATTGGTCAGTGAATTCACCACATCCCTGATAACAGCAGTCAGTGTCTTCACCCCATCCCTGATAACAGTGGTCAGTGTCTTCACCCCATTCCTGATAACAGCGGTCAGTGTCTTCACCCCATCCCTGATAACAGTGGTTAGTGTCTTCACCCCATCCCTGATAACAGCAGTGAGTGTCTTCACCCCACCCCTGATAACAGTGGTCAGTGTCTTCACCCCATCCCTGATAACAGCAGTCAGTGTCTTCACCCCATCCCTGATAACAGTGGTCAGTGTCTTCATGCCATCCCTGGTAATAGCAGTCAGTGTCTTCACCCCATCCCTGAAAACAGTGGTCAGTGTCTTCAGCCCATCCCTGATAAGAGCAGTCAGTGTCTTCACCCCATCCCTGATAACAGTGGTCAGTGTCTTCACCCCATCCCTGATAACAGTAGTCAGCGTCTTCACCCCATCCCTGATAACAGTGGCCAGTGTCTTCACCCCATCCCTGATAACAGCAGACAGTGTCTTCACCCCATCCCTGATAACAGTGGTCAGTGTTTTCACCCCATCCCTGATAACAGCAGTCAGTGTCTTCACCTTATCCCTGATAACAGTAGTCAGTGTCTTCACCCCATTCCCGATAACAGCAGTCAGTGTCTTCACCCGATTCCTGATAACAGTGGTCAGTGTCTTCACCCCATCCCTGATAATAGCAGTCAGTGTCTTCACCCCATCCCTGATAACAACGGTCAGTATCTTCACCCCATCCCAGATAACAGCAGTCAGTGTCTTCACCCCATCCCTGATAACAGCAGTCAGTGTTTTCACCCCATCCCTGATAGCAGTGGTCAGTGTTTTCACCCCATCTCTGATAACAGTGGTCAGTGTCTTCACCCCATCGCTGATAACATTGGTCAGTGAATTCACCACATCCCTGATAACAGCAGTCAGTGTCTTCACCCCATCCCTGATAACAGTGGTCAGTGTCTTCACCCCATCCCTGATAACAGCGGTCAGTGTCTTCACCCCATCCCTGATAACAGTGGTTAGTGTCTTCACCCCATCACTGATAACAGCAGTCAGTGTCTTCACCCCACCCCTGATAACAGTGGTCAATGTCTTCACCCCATCCCTGATAACAGCAGTCAGTGTCTTCACCCCATCCCTGATAACAGTGGTCAGTGTCTTCATCCCATCCCTGGTAACAGCAGTCAGTGTCTTCACCCCATCCCTGAAAACAGTGGTCAGTGTCTTCAGCCCATCCCTGATAAGAGCAGTCAGTGTCTTCACCCCATCCCTGATAACAGTGGTCAGTGTCTTCACCCCATCCCTGATAACAGTAGTCAGTGTCTTCACCCCATCCCTGATAACAGTGGCCAGTGTCTTCACCCCATCCCTGATAACAGCAGACAGTGTCTTCACCCCATCCCTGATAACAGTGGTCAGTGTTTTCACCCCATCCCTGATAACAGCAGTCAGTGTCTTCACCTTATCCCTGATAACAGTAGTCAGTGTCTTCACACCATTCCCGATAACAGCAGTCACTGTCTTCACCCCATTCCTGATAACAGTGGTCAGTGTCTTCACCCCATCCCTGATAATAGCAGTCAGTGTCTTCACCCCATCCCTGATAACAACGGTCAGTATCTTCACCCCATCCCTGGTAACAGCAGTCAGTGTCTTCACCCCATCCCTGATAACAGCAGTCAGGGTCTTCACCCCATCCCTGATAGCAGTCAGTGTCTTTACCACATCCCTGATAACAGTGGTCAGTGCCCTCACCTCGTTCTCTGTTAACAGCAGTTAGGTCTGGCCTTGAGTGAGCTAGTACCTTTGGTGAACAGGTCCATGGCACCCCAACTACCTACTGTTTACCCAACACACACCACTCAATGATCCCTTAGTTTGCCCCCACCCTGGCCTATCCACACCATTCAAATTGTTTTTTTTTTATATCCTTTTCTTACAGTTTGTCTTGCTTTTCAGTTTTTCTTGAATTCATTTATTCAGCACGTTCAAACTTGGCAAGACTAAATTCTGATAACTGTGGAGAAAAGAACTGCATTAAGTTGGGAATCTGGTGGCCTAGTGGACCCCAGATGCCATGGGAGTTTTAGATGATCTGAGGTGCATTTCAGAAATTTTTATATGCAACCTTTTTCATTAAATACTGGCCTGAACAAAAATCATAAATAAGGAAAGAAAGTCAGTGTTACTCTTCAGCTTTGTTTTCTTTTCCTGCATCCATTCAACAAACCCTAATTGAAGATGACTACACTGTAATAAATGCATTAAGCCAGGGGTAGCAGCACATAGAAGTTGTGGGATTCTAGATGCTCTGAGGTTCATTTTAGACCTTCTTTCCAATATTTTGCTCTGATATTGTCCCAAACAAAAATCATCACAAATTGTTGAAAATTCAATTGTTTTTAATTTAAAGAACAAATAAATTATATCCAAGGTCTCTTAATGCACAAAGCCAGCAAAATACCAGTTCACAATACACCAAGAAGACAATGCTTGCCAGGATACATAAATTGTATCTGTGAAAAGAACCTGCCTCCCTTCCCATACTCAAAATACATAAATAAAAAATAAAAAATGAATAAGAAAATATTCACTTTTTTTGTATCCCCTCTGATTTCAGACTAGGATGAAAGTGAAAGTGCAAATAGACAAAGTCAAGATACTGTTGTGATACATATCTGCATTACGTGCCTCCTGACCTCTACCCCCAATGATAGCTGTCTGTGTACCTCTCAGATGTCAGCCTGGGACAAACCTGAAAAAAACAAATAGAACTTATTTCATCTTGTCATTGTCAGAAGGATATAAACACCATGACTCCTTACTCTCCCCCAAAAGATAGCCACCTGCATACACTTCTGATGTTTAATTGTGAGGAAAGTGAAAAAAATAATGATCACAGTAGTGTATCTGTCTTGTTACGCCTATACAGTACACTGCTACTATACAAGCTATAATGACCCTCTTTGCACACCTCTGAAGTTTGCATGGAATGTTAAAGCAATAATGACCACATTTCCCCAAGTCCAGCTCAAGTTAAACTGACCTATGCACACCTCTGAGATTTGAGGGGAAAATTAAAGAAATAATGACATTGTCCCTAGCTCCTCCACACAACCTATACTGACTTTCTGTTACTACCTCTGAACAGGGCTGGGTTTAGACTAGGTAGAGTTCAGAGCAGAGGCCACTAGTAAACCTGTGTCAAATTCCACTTATATAGCCTTGCAGTGTGGGGGTCACCAGGCCCCCGAAAGGTCCAAAGGTATGGATGTTCTGTGATACATTTTATGCCATGTTTTTTGAGCGATAACTATTTAAACTGAAAAAATACCAAGAGAGTCAGTTCCTTTCAAATGGCAGTTCCCACTCCTCAGCAGACAGCACTCACCCCCACTCAGCAGTTATAGCTACTTCAGATAATGCTGAAAAAATTATGACATTGTGTGACATCCCCTCTCTGAGCCATAATCAAGGAGCCTGAATCCTCACCACTGACACTGGAGAGGGAAGTTCACTTGGAACAAAAATAGATACACACAGCATTTCCAGATGCAGCTCTCTGTAGCAAGCATAATTTCCTTTAAGAGCACACAGGGAACACACTCAGTCTGGGGTCTGAGTTTCTCTTTCTGTCTCCCTCCAGATCCCCAATAAGACACTGGCACAGCTGTAGAATTGATTCCTCAGCTGAGTGTCCAAGTCAAGTCCTCCAGCACACTCTCTGTGAAACCAGTGCTTCATGTCCCTGCTCCAAGCAGCTGACACACACACACACTCTTGGAGATTTGATTTGCAAACACACACACACACACACACACACACACACACACAGCTGGAAAAGGCTGGCACAGATTTACTAGCTATACTCCCTTCTGCCAAGACTATAAGGTAGTTACACTGTCACCAAATACTCCAAAGCCAGCTACTCTAGGGGTCTTATAAGGGTACCCAATTATACTGAGTGAAATTAAGACTAATACATATGGTAGTGTTTTGACCAAAATGCAAGGCTTTCAGGAGTGGCCACAGAGACACTATATATATATATATATATATATATATATATATATATATATATATATATATATATATATATATATATATATATATATATATATAGATGAGTACTCTCATAGGTTATATTATTCTCTAAATGACCAGCCACAATGAAAAGATTTAATATATTTAATAATAAACAATAAAAAGAACATGAAAATACTAAATATATATTTACAATAAACATCAGAGGTTCAATCACAGGAAGTATTAAAATAACACCAATACAGAAAAACAGTACTTAACTAATCTCACTATATTTTCCTGATTGATCTAAAGAATTACTATTTCCTGGTCACTTACTAGAGCAAGGCAAGATGAAGTAGGTGAGTGGTCTTCCTTCTTTGTCAGGTTCCATAAACAGAGTGCCATGATACTTCACTCTCATCTAGTATTAAAACATCATTTCTGTCCTAAATTACAGAATAACATCACATATATCTGGTCATCTGACTTCTCATTCCCAAACTATGCCCATTGCTAGGAACTGAACCAGAATTTAGAATATATGTGTTACCATACACACAGATAAGGTTTTGCTGAGATGTGTAATAGCATCTGGAATCTGTAAAACCATAAAACACTTCCACTCTTCCCTCAGGAGCTAATAAACCATTCTCTGGTATAGACATTTTGTCTCTGGCTGTAGTCAGAACTGTAAGATACAATCTTTATGGTCTAAATTAAGAAATTTAATTTCTTGCTACTTTTCAAAGTTAGCTGCACTGAGATTAATCTGTTCTCTTCCAGTATCCTCTGTTAAAACATATACATTTAATCAGTTACAATACAGTCAGAAACCACCACTGTTGTTACATTTTTAACACTAGCAGCTTTACAAATCATTTTTTTTCAACACAAGCATATGTACAAATCAGATTGATATACAAATGACATACAATTCTTTACAAAATTCCAGCTAGCTGTGCTGGCGTATGTTACAAATGCACCACCCTACTTCTCCTGGCATAACTGGCAATACCTCACATTGTCACATATCTCCTCCCTTTGAAGACTCAAACTAGTTTTTCAGGTGGCCTTTGAGAAAAATTGCTTTAAAGGAATGAGCCTGTCTGGGAATACATTAGCCCATGCCCTGTCTTGAGAACCCATCTGCATTGGCATTACTGATCCCACTGGAGTGCTGCACTGTCATGTCATATGTCTGCAACCCTATGTTCCACCTTAATAACTTGGCATTTTCCTGACTGGCTCAATGTACTCATAGATCCCCCTCAGACTCCTCCTGCCACCCTCTGCAAATACTTAGCACAAGGGCCTCCCTGTCATGGTTAGACTTCATCATGTTAACATGACATGGTTTGTGCCTCTGCCTCCTGCCTAGCAGTTCTACCATGTAGTTAACATCACTGACCTTCCTTACCACTTTGAAGAGTCCCTCTCAAGCTGCCTGCAGTTTATTGTGTATGACAGGAATGAGAACCATAACCTGATGTCCCACAGCATACTGTCTGGCTTGAGCATTCCTGTCATACCAGACCTTTTTCTGCTGTTGGGCTCCTGCCAAATTCCCTGGGTCAAGGCCCTGAGCTCCCTAAGCCTTGTGCTGAAGTTTAGGGCATATGCCATAACAGACTTCATGTGGGATTCACACTCACCTTCCCACTCATCATGAATCAAATCTAAAGGCCCTCTCACTTTGTACCCATACAGCAACTCAAAGGGTGAAAAACCTGTGGATTTCTGGGGTACCTCTCTGTATGCAAACAGCAGATGGGGAAAATATGTGTCCCACTCTCTTAAAGTGGTCTAAAAATGCAAGTAGCATGGTCTTTAGTGTAGAGTTTAACCTCTCCATAAGACCATTAGTCTGGGGATGGTAGGGGGTGGTCTTTAGGTGCTTCACCCCACAACGCTTCCAGAGACAAGCCAGCAGGTCTGACATGAAATTGGCACCTCTGTCAGTCAGTATTTCTCTTGGAAAACCTACCCTGCAGAAAATCTCTAACAAAACATTTGCCACCTTCTCTGCCTTGATGGAGGGCAGAACTACTGCCTCAGGGTATCTAGTAGCATAATCTACTACCACCAGGATATACTTCTTCCCTGTGGAACTTGGGGTACTCAGAGACCCCATAATATCCATAGCTACTTTCTGAAATGGCTCCTCAGCCACAGGCAAAGGCATCAAAGGAGCTTTGATATTGTCTCCTGCCTTGCCTACTTTTTGGCACTGCTCACAGGGCCTGCAGTACCCTGTGATATCCCTTGCAATCCCAGGCCAATAAATGTTCTGCATAATATGTCTCTTGGTATGCGTTATGCCTATATGACCTGCTAAAATAATGTCATGGGCTATGGCTAGAAGTGCCAGACAGCAGGCTCTAGGCACTACCAACTGCTGTATTGCCTCACTCTCTAGCTCTCCCTTAGGTGTCCACTCTCGATACAGTAACCCTTTGTTCAAGGATACAGACTCTCCTCTTCCATGAGAATCAGGTACCTCCTGACTACCTCCCTTAAGTCTCTTATTGTAGGGTCCGAAAGCTGAGCCTGTCTCAACTCTATCTTTGTAACGCTTTCTGGCTCCCCTTCCACAGGAAGTCTGGTATCCTCTGACAGTTGTGCCTTACTGTCAGCCTGGGTACTACCACTCAGCTCTGCCCATGCAGTCACTCTGCCCAAGGGAACATCAGTACCTACCAGCATCTGTGGCTCATCTTCAGGCTCACTTCTACAGGATAGCTCACTCCCTGAAATAGCTACCTCACTAGCCCTGGCTTCAGGTGTGGGGTCTGTCTGGGTCTCTCCCAGGCAACCAGACCCACATGTCTTTCTCCAAGCCTGACTGCATGTAACTGCTTGTGCAAAAGGTACTGCATTATCAAAATTATTCCCTATCAAGGCAGCTGCAAGGATATCTTAAAACACACCTACCTGCTTGCTTTCTTTTTCACCCTCCCAGTCAAGGAGAACCCTGGCCAAAGGCATTTGGAATTGGGTCCCTCCTAAAGCTCTGACCAGATTGGACAGGCCAAGCAAGTAATGCTCCTGTTTAACCACTGCAGGCTTCACAATGGTTATGTCAGAGGCTGTGTCTCTCTAAGCAGTGTCTTGTTTTCCACCCACTAAGATTGGAAAAGTCTGGTGATAGTTTGGTACTCTGTTGTCTCCAGACAACTTACCACAGGGATACTGTTATTCCCACTTGCTGGCTCCCCCACCTTTTGTTCCCCCGTTGCTTCTGTGGACAGCTATATGATATATGGCTCCACTGGTTACATACATTTAAAATATTTAACCCTTGATCCTGGCCACGTACCTAAATTAGTGGCTTCCCCTGTTACTGGTAGACTCTGTTTGGGTGGTTTCTACTGCCCTTTATGAGTTCTCTTATATCCATGTGCAGCACTGGGTATCCCCTTCCTGTGCAGTGATGCCCTGCTTGCTAAGTAGAGATCCTCCTTTTTCCCCAGCTTATCTGCTGAGTTACACTCATGGTCTGACAATCAGATTCTCATCTCCTCGGGCAAAGTGCTAAGGGCTTGATCCCTCACCAAAAGATCTGCCAGCCCTTCAAAAGTGGTGACCTGACACTTACTCACCCACCTATGAAAATAAGTGCTTAACTCAGCAATATAATCACACACACTTTCATCTGCCTTGTGTCTATGCTCACAAAACTTTTTTCTGTAAGCTTCAGGCGTTAACTTAAAGCATTCTAGTAAACCATGTTTGACTTTATCATAATTTAAACAATCAATATCAGACAATTTAGAAACAGCAGTTACAGCTTTACCATGGAGCAAGAGCATCAGGAACTGTTCCCAAAGCCCATAGTCAACGTTATACTGTTTATGTACTCTCTCAAATATATGAATAAAACTATCAAATTTATCACCCTCTGTAAATTGTGGAAGAAATGTAATGACCTTTATTTCTTCTGGGTTTAGTTATTCCCCTCCCGATTATCTCCACGATCCTGATGAGGAGCCAGCGTATCCCCCTTATGTTGATACTTCTCCTTTTCTTCGGCCTCCAAACACCACAGTCTCCCATTTTCTTCAGCCTCCAAATCTCCAGGTGCAACTAACACTAGGTAAGACTGCAATCCAAATTGTAGCTTGCTACAGATCCCCCACCATGCCCCAAGATTCTCACTACACCTTTCTAAACATACTGGAAAATATTAAGATACAACCAAACACACTAATACTGGGTGATTTCAACTACCCTGCCATAAACTGGGAAAACTACTCGGGTACCAGCTCCTTTTCCCAATGGTTCTTGGAATTCATAAATTCCAATGCCCTGGATCAACTAATCCACTGTCCCACCAGGGGCTCCAATATCCTAGACCTGGTCATTACCAACATGGGAGATAGATGCTCCACACCAGTGGTCACCCCCTCATTGGTCATGTCTGACCATAAGCAAATCACCCTTGACATCCACATCCCACCCCTACCCCCAGTAAGGAAACCTCCTTAAAAAACTTCTCTAAAGCCAACTTCATGCTACTGAAGTCAGAAGTGACAAACTTCATGACACCCATGCAGGAAGGATCTGAAAGTTCGACTGCAGAATCCTACACTAAGGCACTGTACGAGCACATCCACTCGTGCATGAATCGTGCCATCCCAAATAGAACCAAGATGCTCTCCTCCAAAAAAAAGGAAGCCAATCTGGTGGTCCCTTACTATAAACAAACTATACAACAGAAGGAAGAAACTGTTGCAGAAAAGAGGAAAATCCCAGGATGCAAAAAACTCCCTCACCAGCCTCAGTAAGAAGCTGAGATCCTTCACAAAATCATCAAAAGCTAGTTACGAAAATAAAATTGCCAAAGATTCCAAAGACAACCACAAGGCATTCTATAGTTATGTCAAGAATCTAAATGGCAATGCTCAGATCTGCTCTGAGCTACAACAGAATGGCATTAAATATACTGATCCCAAGGATATTGCCAATATCCTGGCAGATCAATTCAGTGCCAACTTCACTCCCTCTCACCCCCTAAAAGGCCCATCTCAATACCAAAAGATCGCCAAATTCCAGTAATCACGGCCTCACAGGTAGAAACTTCACTCTCCAAAGCTAAGAATACAGCATCCATGGGAACAAATGACATCCCAGGCTGTGTACTTCATGAACTACAAAATGAACTAGCACCTCACCTAAGTGTCATGTTTAATCATACCCTCACCTCAGGCTTCATGCCCACTGAGTGGCACACAGCTACAGTTATCCCACAACACAAGGGGGGGTCCACCTTGGATCCTGGGAACTACCATTCCATCAGTCTAATGAGCCTGATCTGCAAGGGCATGGAATGCATTATCATGGAACTTATAAACAAAGACATTGGCAACCTTCAAACACTGGACCCCACCCAGTTTGGGTTTGTGAAGGGCCAATCTTGTCTTCTGAACCTGATTGACTTCTTCAAATCAGTCTCTAGAGCTGCGGATGAGGGTAAGGTGGTCCACACAGCCTATCTGGACCTCACCAAGGCCTTTGTCACAATCTCCCACTCTGGAATCATAGACAGACTTACTAAGCTGGGCATTAATCCCTACGTCACTCGATGGTTGCCAACTGGCTAACTGACAGAACCCAGGCTGTAAAAGTAGCCGACTCCAAATCCAGCTCCAAACAAGTGACAAGTGGATTATCTCAGGGTTCAGTCCTGGGACCACTTTTGTTTTGCATCTACTTCTCTGAAGTACAGGCCAACACTAAGGGATTCTGGCTAACAAAGTTCACAGATGACTGCAAACTGGGAGCCATTATTTAATCCCCAAATTATGTGGATATTCTACAAAAGGGCCTTACAGAAACAGATGCTTGGTGCCAGAGCCATGGTCTCAAACTTAATGCCAAGAAATGTATAGTTATCCCCTTTGGAAAAAAACATGTACCCATGAATTACCACATAGGTGGCAGTACACTAAACATCAAAAGTGTGATGAGAGAGTTAGGGACACAGGTGGACAGTGGTCTCACCTTTGATAACCACATCGCCACAACAGTCAGGAAATCCTTCTATGTGGCACACCTCATCACTAAGGGCTTTTCATCCAGAAAAAAGGAGGTCATTGTCCCACTGTACTCATCCCTCATTAGACCTATTATAGAGTATAATGCCCCATTTGGTATGTACCTCACAAGACATCTGCAACAGCTGGAAAGGCCACAGAAATACCTCACTAAAAGAATCACAGGCCTAAAGCAGATGCTATATGCTGACCGTCTAAAAAAACTCCAGCTATACTCTGTGGCATATCGTCTACTCAGAGGTGATCTCTGCTTAACATACAAGGCCATGTCAAACCCTGAGCTGTTGGACATGCTCTACTTAAAGAAATCCCTCAGAGCCACACGCTCCAGGGATCTAAACTTGTCATCACAATGAGCAAAACATGCTGGAGGGATGGGTTCCTGACCCAGAGACTCCCCATACTCTGGAATAGATTGCCCATACATGTCAAGCAGAGCACCTCCTTGGCCCTCTTCAAAAGGAACCTTGATGATTGGATGGGAGATAGGAAATTCACCCCAGGGATCATGTCAGTCACCCTGCTAGACAGGGGTCCAGGGAAGTAAATATTGTGGGAAGAAATATCCAGGGAATTGTTATGGCTAGGCTTGTATAGGCCCTAGGGCCGATAGCCTAGTACCAACCTATGAATCTATGAACCTATGAACCTGATCCTAATTCCAAATGTTTGGCCGCCACTTCAAGTATCTTTAACTCCAGGCAGATTTTAAGTCCTTTGAGGAAAAGGTGAACTGTCCTGTTTCTGAGGGCTACAAATTCCCACTATCAGACTGGTTATCCTCCTGGTTGCTGGTCTGAACTGTGACTAAGGCTGAAATAATTTTCTCTTTAGTCAGGTTGTCATGCACCAGTCCTTTGGCTTCATACACCTTGGCCAACTGGTTCTTTCTCAGCTTACCATAATCTTCTGCTGACATCTTTGCCTGCTTTCCCTGACTAAACTAAATTAAGAAAAAAATAAAATAAAGTTGTTGTGAAATGAAACTCAGAATGTTTACCTTGTGGCTGCTGAGAATACACACACCATCAATGACAACTGCCTACAGGCTACATAAGTTCAATTAATGCCCCCACCACTGCTCACCAATATGTGATGTCCTCTCTCTGGGCCAGTAATCAAGGAGCCTGAATCCTCACTACTGACACTGGAGAGGGACATTCACTTGGAACAAAAACAGATACACATAGTATTTCCAGATGAAGCTCTCTGCATCAAGCACAATTTCCCTTAACAGTACACAGGAAAGACACTCAGTCTGGGGTCTGGCTTTCTCTCTCTGTCTTCCTCCAGGTCCCCAGTAAGACTCCTCCCTGGCACAGCTGTAGATTTGAGTCCTTAGCCGAGTGTCCAAGCTAAGTCCTCCAGCACATTTCTGTGAAAACACTGCTTTGTGTCCCTACTCCATACAGCTGACACACACACACACACACACACACACACACACACACACACACACACACACACACACACACACACACACACACACACACACACACACACATCTGGGAAAGGCAGGCACAGATTTACTGGCTATGCCCCTTCTGCCCAGACTATAAGGTAGTTACACTGTCACCAGATACTCCAAAGCCAGCTACTCTAAGGCTCTTACAAGGGTACCCAATTATACTGACTGAGATTAATATTAATACATATGGTACCAGCCGCAATGAAGAGTTTAAATAAATACAGTGGATATAAAAAGTGTACACACCCCTGTTGAAATGCCAGATTTTTGTGATACAAAATAATGAGACCATGATAAATCATTTCAAAATGTTTCCCACCTTTAATGTGACCTATAACCAGTACAATTCAATTGAAAAACAAACAAATCTGTTAGGGGAAAAATATAAAAATAAAAAATGTACATTGAGCTGGTTGCAAAGTGTGCACACCTTTAAACTAATACTTTGTTGAAGCACCTTTTAATTTAATTAGAGCATTCAGTCTTCTTGGGTACACACTTGCCATCAATTAAAGCAACTCTGATTAACCCCAAATAAAGTTCAGCTGTCCTAGTAGGATTTTCCTGACATTTACTCAGTTGCCTGCTACAGCAAAAGCCATGGTTCACAGAGAGCTTGCAAAGCATCATAGGGAACTCATTGCTGAAAGGTATCATCAGGAGAAGGGTACAAAAAAATTTCCACAGCATTGGATATACCGTGGAACACAGTGAAGACAGTCATCAAAAAGTGGAGAAAATATGGGACAACAGTGACAATGCAAAGAACTGGACATCTCTCCCAAACTGATGAAAAGACAAGATGAAAACTGGTCAGGGAGGTTGCCAAGAGACCTACAGCAACACTGAAGGAGATGCAGGAATTTCTGGCAAGTACTGATTGTGTACTACACGTGACAACAATTTCCTGTATTCACCATATGTCTGGACTATGGGGTAGGTTTGCAAGATGGAAGCCTTTTCTTACACAGAAAGACATCCAGGCCTGGCTAAAATTTGCAAAACAATACATCAAGTCTCCCAAAAGCATGTGGGATAATGTGTTATGGTCTGATGAGACCAAGGTTGAACATTTTGGCCACAAACCCAAAGGTACGTTTTTGCATCACCAAAAGATCACCATGCCCATGGTGAAGCATGATGGTGGCAGTATAATGCTTTGGGGCTGCTTTTCTTCAGCTGGATCTGGGGCTTTAGCCAAGGTAGGGGGAATTATGAACAGTTCCAAATACCAGTCACTTTTGGCCCAAAACCTTCAGGCGTCTGCTAGAAAGCTGAAGAGGAATTTCACCTTTCAACATGACAATGACCCCAAGCATACATCCAAATCAACAAAATAATGGCTTCACCAGAAGAAAATTAAAGTTATGCAATGGCCCAGCCAGAGTCCAGACCTAAATCCAATAGAAAATCTGGGGGGGACCTGAAGAGGCCTGTGCACAAGATATGCCCTCACAATCTGACAGATTTGGAGTGCTTTTGCAAGGAAGAGTGAGCAAATATTGCCAAGTCAAGATGTGCCCTGCTGATAGACTCCTACCCAAAAAGACTGAATGCTGTAATTAAATGAAAAGATGCTTCAACAAAGTATTAGTTTAAAGGTATGCACACTTATGAAATCAGCTTAATTTAAGTTTTTTATCTTTTATATCCCCCCCCCTAACAGATTTGTTTGTTTTTCAATTGAATTGTACAGGTTATAGTCACATTAAAGGTGGGAAAGGTTTTGAAATGATTTATTGTGGTCTCGTTTTTTTATATCACAAAACCTGGCATTTTAACAGGGGTGTATACACTTTTTATATCCACTGTATATAAATAAATAATACAAGAACATAAAAATACTAAATATCTATTTACAGTAAACACCAGTGTTTTAATCACAGGAAATATTAAAATAACACAGATAGAGAAAAAACAGTACTTAACTAATCTCATTATATTTTCCTGACTGATCTAAAGAATTGCTATTCCCTGGTCACTTACTCGAGCAAGGCAAGATGAAGTACTTGAGTGGTCTTCCTTCTTTGACAGGTTTAAAAACAGAGTGCCATGAGACTTCAGTCTCATCTAGCATTAAAACACCATTTTTGTCCTAGATTACAGATTGAAATCACCTACATCTGGTCATCTGACTTCAGGTTCTCATACTACCCCCATTGCTATAAACTGTACAGGAATTTAGCACATATGTGTTACCATACACACAGATAGGGCTTTGCTGAGATGTGTTATAGCATCTGGAAGCTATAAAACCATAAAATACTTCCACTCTTCCTACTGGTGCTAATAAACCATTCACTGCCACAGATATTTCATCTCTGGCTGTAGTCAGAACTGTAAGATACAATCTTTATGGCCTAAATTAAGTAATTTCATTTCTTACCATTTTTCAAAGTTAGCTGGACTGTGATTAACCTCTTCTCTTCCAGGATCCTCTGTTAAAAGATATACATTTAGTCAGTTACAATACAGTTAGGACCCACTGTTGGTACATTTTTAACACAAGCAATTTACAAATACATTTTTCAACACAAGCATCTGTACAAACAAACTTGCAGTTTTAAAAGTACTGTTTTTCATTTTTTCTGTACCTAATTGTGTGTTTCACTGAATAGTGTGTATGCTGTGTCTCTCTCTCTCTCTGCTATAAGAGAGGTGGTGGTCTTCTCACTTTTTGTTATCTGATATTTAACTGTTAGCCTAGAGGGATTCCTGTGTACTTTAAGTGCTAGCCACAAAGTTTAAGAAATCATTTTATGCTCAACTTCTGAGAGACTTGCTTGGCTATAATCACCTGCATTAGAAGCTGACGTTAAGTACAAACTTGCAGTTTTAAAAGTACTTTTTTTCATTTTTTCTGTACCTACTTGTGTGTTTCACTGAATAGTGTGTGTGCTGTGTCTCTCTCTGCAGTTTGTTACCACCCACCCTCCCTGTTCTTGTTTTGGTGTTAGTGTTGGTGGCTCTGGAATTACCCGCCCCTCCTGTAAGTCTGTATTTGACCACTCCTCCTGAGTCCATCTCATTTGCTCACTTAACCGAATACAGTCAGATCATATTCTGAGTCTAGTGTTCACTCTACTTAATACAGAGAAAAGATTTGAGAAGACCAACCCACTTAGGTTCTTCCTTCCTCTCTCCTTGCACTTCACTAAGAAAAAATGCACTTTATTCATCTGCTTTTACTGTATTTGTGTTTCCTTCTACTTTATTTTGCTTTTGCCTCTTCTTAAAAGTGCTCAATTTTATTTATTCTGCTGTATTTATTACTGCTTGATAGTAGCCTGATTAAATTGTAACTGTTATTCTAAATCTTTTGGTTTACGCACTTGGGCTTCAAACTGGTTGTTTTACATTGTTTGTGGTCTGCACTGTTGTGGCAGGACAGGTAGCTTACATCCTTCTAAGCTGGGAATTGCTGGTTGAAGGCTCAGTGTCTGCTGTTCTAAAAGTGTCTTAGTTCTGGTTTAAGCACTTGGGCTTGAGGCCAATTATTCTACATTAAGAAGGTTTTTAGTCTGCACTCTTGTGGGAGGAGAGGCTGGATTCTACCCTTCTGAGCTTGGATTTCTGGTCACAGGCTTATTGTGCCTACTTATTTGAACTGTTTCTTTCTGAAATTGGTGTGCCTTGTTGCTGTAGCATAGGACCAGATTTAGGCCTGCTGTATCTAGCTTTGTTTGTATAAGTTGAGCACTGATCCATGTCATCTTTTTTTGGAGAAGGTTCCCCTGCACCCTTGTAGCGGGAGTGTGTAGTTAGAACTTGTCTGATTGAAGACTGCTGGAACAGGGCTCAGTTTTGAGCTTTTTTCCTGGTTAATTGGGTAACTTGTTTAAATCAGTTTGTTTTCTATTGTTTTATATATATATATTAAAAAATGCACTTTATTACTCTGCTTTTACTGTATTTGTGTTTCTTCCTAATTTATTACTAGGGGCATTGACTACAACTCTGAACTGAGCTATATAACAATAAGCATCCTTTTCTGTGCATTTAAAGTGTGTTTTTTATTGTATCTGCTTTATTTTCTGAAAAAATATACTTGTTTCCTGCCTTTCTAAGCTAGTATAGTCCAGTTTTCAGGTTAGTGCTGAATTCAGGGCTATGTTACAAATCTCTGTGTTTGCCCATATCTTACTTGGATAGAAAGACGTTTCCCTGTTCACCCGTGAGAGAGGGGAGATTTGAGCAGCCTATCTGTCCCTGGAGGAGTGGTTTCAGCCCAAAATTTGTAGTTTATTGGCCATTTTGGGCTAATTTCTATCTCTTTCATTTCCCTGCTATAAAAAAATGCATTTGCCTATTTTTGCACACTGGGCAGCACAGGTTAGCTAGGGTATAACTATTCCTGGCTCCACAGAGTCTCCTCTTCAATTTTTCCCTTGGAACTAGACAAACATTCAACTTAAGCACTCAAGCCATACATTTTTCAGCCCGACACTTGCTCAAAACTCATAGCAAGCAATTATAAACCCTAGCACTAGACCCCCCCCTATACTGTACAAAAGGAAAAGGCTCTCTGTTCGACCTTACCAGCTATTCAGTAAAACAGTTCACTGTACCTATCCAGACATGTCCAAAGGGCAGTTTCAGGTGTACTCTCCAGTCCAACTGGTGAATCTGGGCATTTTTAGACAATGTTACAACTGCCTCATATACACAGACAACCCTCTCCTCCTACCACCAAACACTAATACATGAGAGAGATGCAATTATACAGCCAAACTGGAAGCTAAGCTCTCTCAACCCAAGACTGGATTAGACAGTCAAGAGGAGAAGGGAAATACTGGCATCACACAACCAGTCTCACATAGACCCATTAAACCAGCAATGGCAAAAAACATACATAAATACACAAAAATATACTTGGAGGCTCTAAATAAAAATCTGCAAAAGCAACAGAGACCTCCAAAGCAGACATCTAAACAACCTCCACCCTCCAACACAAACCATGAAACACATACTTCACAAGATCAGTGTGCCACACAATCACAGTCCTTAAGGCAAAATAACATACCCAACATACTAGTAATAGGTGACTCTATAGACAGACACACTGACATCCCACTCACTAGGCTGAATAAGGAGAAGGTTACTGTTAGCTGCCTGTTGGGTGCCAGGATCCGCCACATAACACAAGCACTCAGGTCACTCCAGAACAAGTACAAATACGACTCTGTCATTGTCCATGTTAGTGTGAATGACCTGAGCTGTACCTCCCTGGACTACATGAAAAGAGACATGGAAGAGCTTTCTGATCATGTAGCCCAGGCCAGTATGACCATGACCCTGAGTAGCATCCTGCGCTCACCAAGAATGATACAATGGTATAAAGAAAAAATTATCAATTTCAACAACTGGCTAAGTTTCTGGTGTCATTCAAAGGGGATCGAGTGTTTGTCCGCCTGGGATGACATGTTCGACAAGCCACACTGCTTTGCTAGAGATGGCTTGCACCTGTCACCTTTAGATTTTCGAATACTGGCCAAGGCTCTTGCCACTCCCATAGTGCCTTTTCTAGGCAAGGCTCAAAAGACAAACCCGTCACCATAAATAGCACAAGTAACAAAAATCTGAGGGTAATGCTACTCAATGCCAGAAGTCTAAACCTCAAAATGCACGCACTTGAGGCACTCCTCAGTATGGAGAAAATCGCTATATGTGCAGTAACAGAAATCTGGTTTAAGGCTCCAGAGAGCACCCCAGCACTACCAGGCTACAACTCATACCATACATTTCGGCCACAGAACCCGGACAGAAATACAAAAGGCAGGGGAGTATCCATATTCATCAAGGATACCCACACCTCCAGGTTAGTGGCATAGCACGATGCTTCAGAGATCATCCACGTGCAACTAACAATGGGCAAAACTGCAATTCAAATTGTAGCTTGCTACAGATCACCCACCATGTCCCAGGGCCCCCATTCTGCATTTCTGGAAACACTGGGAAACATAAAGGTCCTATGAAACACCCTAATATTGGGTGATTTCAACTACCCAAACATTAACTGGGAGAACTACTCAAGTACTAACTCCCTTGCCCAACATTTATAGAATGTATAAACTCAAATGCCCTGGATCAACTGGTCAATACTCCCACCAGAGGTGACAACATATTGGACCTGGTCAACACCAACATGGGCGACTGGTGTTCCACACCGGAGGTCAACCCCTTGCTGGTTAGATCTGACCATAAGCAAATTACTTTGGATATCCACATTCCGCCCCCACCTCTGGACAAGGAAACCACCGTGAAAAACTTTTCAAAAGCAAACTTCACGTAACTTAAGACCAAGGTGGAAAGTTTCAAAGCTCCCATGCTAAAGGATAACACTGTCCAAGCTGCAAAATCCTTTACTAATGCATTCTACGGGCACCTACAAGAATGCATGGATCGTGCTATCCCAAGCAAAACCAAGACTCACTCCTCCAAGAAAAGGAAACCAGTCTGGTGGACCCCTGCCATAAACAAGCTATACAACAGAAGGAGGAAACTAGTACAAAAAAGAATAAAATCTCAAGAAGGGAAGACATCCCTGATGAGTATCAGCAAGAAACTACAATCCCTCATAAAACTGTCCATGGTGAGCTTCAAAAGAAAAATTGCCAAGGACTCCAAAGATAACCACAAGGCATTATTTAGCTATGTCAAGAATATAAGTGGCAATGCTCAGATCTGCTCAGAGTTAATGCAGAATAGCACAAAATACACTGAACCAACTGATATTGCCAACATCCTGGCAGACAGGTTCAGTGCAAACTTCACCCCCCTCTCACCCCCAAAAGGGCCCATAACCATACCAGAAGAATGTAAAGCCCCTGAAATCACAGACACTCGGTTAAAACAGCCCTCTCCAAAGCCAAAAACACAGCATCAATGGGACCAGATGGTATCCCAGGCTGCGTCCCACATGAGCTCAAAGATGAACTAACCCCTCACCTAAACACACTGTTCAAACTCAGCCTCTCCACAAGCTACGTACCCATAGAGTGGCACACAGCAACAGTTATTCTGCTCCACAAAGGTGGAGCCACAACAGACCCTGGGAACTATCATCCTATAAGCCTGATTAGCTTGGTCTGCAAGGCTATGGAGTGCATCATCATGGAACTCATTAACAGAGACATTGGGAACCTCCAAACACTGGACCCTACCAAGTTCGGCTTTGTTAAGGGCAGATCATGCCTCCTAAACCTGGTGGACTTCTTTGAGACCATTACCAAGGCTAAAGATGAGGGAAAGGTGGTGCACACAGTATACCTAGACTTCGCAAAGGCCTTCAACACCATTCTCCATTTTGGTATTATAGACAAGATCACCAGGCTGAACATAAATCCCTATGTCACAAGATGGGTTGCCAATTGGCTCATGGACAGACCCCACATGGTGAGAGTTGTGGGAGCTAGGTCTGACAATATACCATTTGCAAGTGGCATTCCCCAGGGCTCAGTCCTAGGACCCCTCCTGTTCAGCATATACTTCTCAGAGGTACAGGCAAGCACAGGAGGACTATGGCTGACCAAGTTCGCAACTGCAAACTAGGGGCTATATTTGACTCTCCAGCTGACACAGACATCCTCCAAAAGGGTCTCACTGAGATGGATACCTGGTGTCAAAATCATGGCCTCAAGCTAAATGCCAAAAAGTGCATAGTCATCCCCTTTGGAAAAAACAAAGTACACACAAACTACCACATAGGCGGTAGCCCCCCAAATAAGGAAAACGTAATAAGGGATCTGGGGACCCAAGTAGGTAGTAATCTCTCCTTTGATAACCACATTGCCAAAGTGGTTAGAACATCCTTCTATGTGGCCCACCTAATCACAAAAGGGTTTGCTTCCAGATCAAAAGAGGTCATTGTGCCCCTCTGCTCATCACTCATCAGACCCATCATAGAGTACAACGCCCCATTTTGGATGTACCTTACAAGACACCTGCAATAGCTGGAAAGACCACAGAAGTACCTCACCAAGAGGATCACTGGCCTCAAACAGATGCCCTATGCAGCTTGACTGAAGAAACTCCAGCTGTACTCGGTTGCGTACCGCCTTTTCAGAGGTGATCTCTGTCTGACATACAATGCCATGTCCAACCCAGAATTGATGGACATACTCCATCTAAAGAAAACCTTATCCCTCAAGCCACATGCAATAGGGATCTAAACCTCACCACAACAATAAATAGGATGTGCTGGAAGGATAGATTCCTGTCCCAGAGACTTCCCATGCTTTGAAACAAGATTCCAATCTACATTATGCAGAGCTCCTCGCTAACACTCTTCAAGAGAAACCTTGACGAGTGGATGGAAAACAGAAAGTTTACCTCGGGGATCACTTCAGTGGCTCTGCTGGACAGAGGCATAGGGAACTAATCTAAGGGGGCGGCGAAAGCCAACACATTCTGGCTAGGCTTATAAAGGCCTTCAGGCAGATAGCCTAGTACCTACCTATGAACCTATGAGCCTATATACAAATGACATATAATTCTTTACAAAATTCCAGCTAGCTGTGCTGGCATATATTACATCTGCCCTACTTCTCCTATCATAGCTGGCAATACATCATATTGCCACACCTTGTATTGTGTATTAGCTGTATTCCATGCAAACAGTAGCTACACATGAAAGAATTCCAAGTTGCGTTGCATAACTCTCATTAATCCTGCAAATGCACAATACTCCTGCAAAGCCAGACACTGGCTGTTTAAATTTATCAAACAAAAAATGATCATTACTTTCTACAGGCTGCCCCAAGTATGCACTAGTCATGCAAAGCCAGACTGATTGTTTAAAATGAGAAAACTGCAAGCAGGTCAGTTATTTTTCTGCAAACAGCTGTTACCCACTCCTAGCAATTATAGCCACTTCTGTGTGCACTTCAGAAGTTTGTGGTAAATAAATGTTAGCTGTGTATTGTGTATCAGCTGTATTCCATGCAAAGAGTAATCACAGATTAAAGTATTCTAAGTTACTTTGTACAAATCACATTAATCCTGCAAACACACACTAGTCTTACCAAAGCCAGATAGTGACTCTTTAAATAAGGGGACCATTTACTTTCTAGAGTAGCTCCAAATGCACACTAGTCCTGCAAAGCTAGATAGCAACTGATTAAACTAAATAAACAAGAGGTAAAGTTACTTTCTACAGACAGTTCCCACTGTCACCAAACAGTTATAAAGAATTCTAAATGTAATAAAATGATGGCCTATTTCATCTTTGTTTCATATAAGCAGCAGCCATACACTGAAGCATTCCATGCTGCATCACATAAGTCACAGTAATCTTACAAAGTCAGTATAATGAGCAAATGTAGCAGTTGGTCAGACCCCCCCCCCCCCACACACACACACACATACACTGACCAGCTTTTTTGTCTTAATCAAATTTTGTTAGGTGCAACTCCAATGTCTTACATTTTTGACTCATTGTAATGCTCAGTGGTTTAGTCATAGTTCTCAATTTATTTGCTTAATAATCAAGGTCAAAGCCAAACAAATAATGGGGGCAAAGACCTAAAATCAGGGACAATTTTTAAACATTGTTATAATTTACTTAAGAAATTAAAAGAACAATAGATTTTGCTTTAATATGCCTTTTTCTGATCAGTAAGAAGTAAGAAACTGTAATGTCTGGTATTATTGACTGACAGTAATCGTCAGTGATTTACCAGTAAATCAAATATATTACAAGGGTCATCCACAGGGCAAAAACATAAATAAAAATCAGGGATATTATGCAAAATCATTGACATCTTGGAATATAACCATAAATAACTGCTTGTCTGCCAGTAAAAATATAAAACAGAATCTCACAATATTGCTGACAGCAGCTTTCATTTCCTAACAGAAATATTACAGATTAAAATTTGTTGACTTCTTGTCCCATCCTGCCCATGATCTACTTGATTTGCTGTCTAGGCTGATCATGGGTAGGACAGAGCAGAAGGCCAACAAATGAAATGGTCAAGACTATAACTTCCTCTTTAGGGTGCTGCTGTAGCAGATGTGTTACAGGTGCTTCTCTTTATTTATTTATTTATTTATGTTCTAAAAGTAAAGAAACATATTTATTTGCTTTTAGAAAATGCATAAATAAATAAATAGGAGAAAGCACCCGTTTCACAACTATGACAGCAGCACCATGTGTGGCCACCTAGTTCACTTATGTGTAAGGTCATCCCTATCAGCAGAAAGGGCCCTAAACCCATCTCTGATAGCCATCGGTGCTCTCACCCCATCCTTGGTAACTGCATGCAGTCAATGTTCTTACCCCATCTCTTATTACAGCATGTGGTCCATACAGTCTCCACATCCCTGATAAAAGCATCCCATGCTCTCTTCCTATCCCTGATATCACCATGCTGTCAGTGTTCTTACCCCATATCTTAATACAACATATGGTCCATACACTCTTCAAATGCCTGATAACAGCATGGAGTGCCCTCACCCTATCTCTTAAAACAGCATGCAGTGCCCTCACCCTGTCTCTTATAACAGCATGCAGTGCCCTCACCCTATCTCTTATAACAGCATGCAGTTCCCTCACCTCCATTCCTAATAACAACATGCAGTTCCCGTGCCCCCATTCCTGATAACAGCATGCAGTGCCCTGACCCTGTCTCTTATAACAGCATGGAGTGCTCTCACCCTATCTCTTATAACAGCATGCAGTGCCCTCACCTCATCACTTATAACAGCATTCAATGTTCTTTCCCCATCTCTTATAACAGCATACAGTGCCCTCACCCTATCTCTAATAACAGCAAGCTGTGCTCTCACCTCCATCTCTTATCACAGCATGCAGTGCCCTCAGCCCCATCTCTTATAAAAGCATGCAGTGCTCTGACCCCCATCTTTTACAACAGCATGTAGTGCCCTCACCCTATCCCTTATAACAGCATGCAGTGTCCTCGGGTCTATGTCATAACAATGAAAAATTAAAATCTCGAGCACTGGAAACACCAAAAATCCATAATATTAAAACCTTTATTGTGGGGGCTGTGCCCCCCCACGCTAAGTATAAATACCAACTCCAAGATCGCACTACAGTGAGGAAAGTGCAAATTTCCCAGTCTTCATTGTTTTACGTTCTCACAAAACACACATTGCTATACTGCATTTTCGATGTTTCCAGCGCTCGAGATTTTAATTTTTCGTTCATCTCACAAGGACCCGTGCCCTCACCTCATCACTTATAACAGCAGTGAATGTTCTCGCCTCATCTCTTATATAAGCATGCAGTGCCCTCACCCTATCTCTTATAAAGCAAGCAGTGCTCTCACCCCATCTCTTATAACAACATGCAGTGCCCTCACCCCCATTTCTTATAACAGCAAGCAGTGCTCTCACCCCCATCTTTTACAACAGCATGCAGTGCCCTCACCCTATCTCTTATAACAACATGCAGTGCCCTCATCCTATCTCTTATAATTATACCTTATGAATAAAGGCAGAAAAATATTTCACAGGTAATCTTTTCTGGGTGGGAAAATGCATTTTAGACAAGATAAGGAAAATTACTTTTCAGGTTGGTGACGTTACAATTAAATGGTTGAGTTCTGAGTTTCAAGTTACTGCATTAAAAGTGACATTGAAAGTATTTTTATCAAGTGAAATGTAGGCAATTTCATCACCCAGAATTTCAACATGTGTTCCATATGACTCAGCTTCATCAAGCAAATAGCAGACCTGTAAAAGTCCTGCTAGAAAGGTGATCTCACATTGTGAATGCAAAGTTCCTTTTGGATTAAAATTAGTGGTACAAAAGTGCAGTGAGTAGTGTTGCTGAGACACAGTGGGAAGTCCTCTGGTCATACCTCTCAACCTCTAAGAACATGAAATCTGGACAAAGCCATAAATAATGGGGGACAAAGGACCAAAAATAGGGACACTTTTTAAATATTGCTCCTACAAACTTAGAAAGATGATAAAATAAAATAAAAGGTTTTGCATTAGCATGAATTTTCTAAAGGGTATGAAAGCTGAAACTCAAATGTCTGTCATTATTTTATGACTTCAACCCTCAATCATTTACCAATGATTTGCCACAAAAACACAATTTTATGAGAAACAGTCCAAAAATATGAGGCAAAACTTTAGACATTCTGTGAAAATCTGCACAGTTGAGAGGTATGACTCTGTTTTGATTCTCAGCTAGTGTGACTCTGGTGCAGAATCTGCATAAGATTTGTCCACGTGCTCCAATTTTCTGCCACCTCCTAAAGTCATGCTGTAGGCAGAGATGGATCAAGGTCATATGGGGGCCTAGGCAGGACACTGGACTAGGGCCCCCCATCACATGATATCATGACATCATCGTACCCCCCAAAAGTAGCCTGTCCATGTATGCACGAGCACCAAATAACAACAAAATTAATCATTTTCCCCAAGGATCCCTTAGTAACCCATCCATGTGTACACTAGTACAAACATAACATCAAAACAAATCATTTCCCCTCGAAGATCCTTTCAGTAGTCTATCCATGTATGCACCCAAGCACCAAATTACATCAAAATGAAATATTTCACACAAATACCCCTTCAGGCTTTAGACACCTGTACATGCATGCACAAAAGCACTAAATGACATCAAAATGAAACATTTCCCCAGTTACCACTTCAGGCTTCAGATGTCTGTACATGTATGCACACAAGCACCAAATTACATCAAAATGAAACACTTATGTTACGCATCCCTTCAGAAGACTGTCCATGCATGCACAAGCACCAAAATGGCACCAAATGAAGCATTTCTCTTATAGATCCTTTTAGCAGTCTGTCCATGTATGCACACAAGTACCAAATGACATCAACATGAATCATTTCCCTCAAAGACCCCTTCAGTGTGCTGTCCATCTATGCATAAGCACCAAAATGAAAATCTCCTCCAACAACCCCTTCAGTAGTCTGTCTGTCCATTTAAGTATGCACAAGTACCAAAATGAAGCATCCCACCCAAAGACCCCTTCAATCGTCTGTCTGTCTGTCCATGTATATATGCATAAGCACCAAAATGAAACATCCCCACAACAATCCCTTCAGTGGACTGTTCATCCATGTATGTATGTACAAGCATTAAAATGAAGCATCCCCATCAAATACCCCTTCATCAGTCTGCCCATCCATGTACATGTGCACATGCACCAAAATGAAACACCTCCAAGACCCTTTGATATTCTGACTGTCCATGTATGTGTGCACAAGTACCAAAATGAAACACCCCCAAGACTCCTTTAGTAGTCTGCCCATACATGTATGTATAGACAAGTAGCAAAATGAAACACCCCCACAATAATCCCTTCAGTAGTCTGTTCCATCCATGTGTGTATGCACAAGCAACAAAATGAATCCCCCCAAGACCCCTCCAGTAGTCTGTCTATTCATGTATGTATGCAAAAGCACCAAAATGAAACACCCCAAAAATCCCTTCAGCAGTCTGTCCGTCCATGCATGTGTGCACAAGCACCAAAATGAAACATCCCCAAAGATCACTTCACCAGTTTCCCATGTATGCACAACCACCAAAATGAAACAGTTCCCCTAATGACCACCCCCTCAGTCGTCTGTCCCATGTATGCAGAAAAAGGAAATGGCATCAAAATTAATAATTTCCCAAGGTTCCCTTAAGCAGTTTGTCCATGTATACAAAAACACAAAAATTAAACATTTTCCCGAATGACCTGTTCAGTAGCCTGTTCATGTATGCACATAAGGAGCAAACGGCATAAAAATGAATCTTTTTACCAAATGACCCCTTCATTGGTCAGTCCATGTATGTGCACAAGCATCAAATGACATCAGAATGAATAATTTCTCACAGAGATCCATTTACTAGTTTGTCCATGTATGCACAAGCACCAAAATAAAACATTTCCCCTAAGGACCCTCTCAGTAGTCTATCCATGTGTGCACAAGCACCAACATGACATCAGAATGAATCATTTCCATCAAATACCCCTCAGGCTTCAGTAGTCTGTCCATGTGTTAGGACAAGCATGAAATTACATCAAAATGAAACATTTTTCCCAAGGATCCCTTCAGTAGTCTGTCAGTGTATGCACAAGACAACAAAATGAAACATTTCCCCTAACAACCCCCTCAGCAGTCTGTCCATGTATGCACAAGCACCACCAAATTCCATCAAAATGAATCACTTCACCCAAGGTGACCTTAAGTAGTTTGTTCATGTATGCACATACACCAAAATTAATTTATTTTCCCCAAGAACCCCTTCACTGCTTTGTTCAATGTATGCACAAGCACCAAAATTAAACATTTCCCCTAACAACCCTCTCAGCAGTCTGTCCATGTATACACAAGCACCAAAATTAAACATTCCCCTAACAACCCTCTCAGCAGTCTGTCTATGTATACACAAGCACCAAAATGAAACATTTCCCCTAACAACCCCCTCAGCAGTCTGTCCATGTATGCACAAGCACCACCAAATTCCATCAAAATGAATCACTTCACCCAAGGTGACCTTAAGTAGTTTGTTCATGTATGCACATACACCAAAATTAATTTATGTTCCCCAAGAACCCCTTCACTGCTTTGTCCAATGTATGCACAAGCACCAAAATTAAGCATTCCCCTAACAACCCTCTCAGCAGTCTGTCCATGTATGCACAAGCACCAAAATGAAACATTTCTCCTAACGACCCTCTCAGTCGCCTGTTCGTGTATGATCAAGCACCAAAATGAAACATTTTCCACAATAACTTCTTCAGTAGTCTATTCATGTATGCATACAAGCATAAAATTACATCAAAATGAATCATTTTCCCCAAGGATCCCTAACATAGTATGTCCATGTATGCACAAGCACAGAAATTAAACATTTTTCTCAACGACCCCTGCAGTAGTTTGTCTATGCATGCACAAGCACTAAAATGAAAACATTTCTCCAACAACCTCTTCAGTAGTCTGTCCATTTTAAATGACATCAAAATAAATAATTTCCCCAAAGGATCCCTTTTGTAGTCTGTTCGTGTATGCATTAGATGCCAGCCAAAAATAAATAAATAAATAAAAAAGCATTTAACAAGTTTTGAAATACTATTTCCTTCAGTTGATGTTAAAAGATGCCTTAGACCCTCACCCAGTGCCTTTTCCACCTGGTTAACATCCTGCAAAAATAGCTAAAATAAATAAGTAAACTGCATGGGCTACAAGAAGACTGTAATGATATATTCAACATACCACCAGCACCACGGCACTGACAGCAATAAATGGACTTCACTGAAATAATTTTTTTTTCTTTTTATTCAAAGTGAGCATCTCGAGTGAGGAGTGGAGAGAGGACTGATTTTATGTCAGTCTGGTCAACAGATCGCAGAGTAGTAACTAAGAAAAGGAGTGGTAACATCACACAAACACAATGGTTTTAACTGCCAATGTGTATGCCTCCCTGTGTGACCTGCCACTGAACCCTGGGCAGACTCAACTATTAAGTTAGTCAGGCTGTGGGAGAGGCAGACCAATGCACCTTCTTAGTGGTGCTTGCTTTGTATACCCAAGAAGAAATAGAAACCCCCACACACTAAAGTGGGAAGTTGAGGAAGTCAAGCCAAGCAGTAGAGCACAACAGTGTGAACTATTGGGTTGTAATCCAATTTTAAAAGAAATTAATAGCAGCACAGTGTGTTTTTATATATTTTTTGCATTTTTATATATATATTTTTTAATTTTACACATTTTTGGGCCCCTAGCTTCACGGGGCAGTAGGCGACAAGTCGCCTACTACTGGATCTGGCTCTGGCTGTAGGTGAAATGTAATTCTTTGAATTGCCCATAGGCGTATATGTAAGTATAGTTTTGTTGAGAATGTGTATTCTGTGATAGACCAATGCTCTGTCAAGAATGGGTTTCAATGCCTTGTACCTATTCACCACCAGGACAGGCTCTTGAATTCTTATGACCCTATAAAAAATAAAGCGAGTTATCAGAAAATGGATGGATGTTAGAATTTTGCAGTGAGAGGCCCACAATTTGTGAAGTGTGTTGCTCAGAAACAAGCTGAAAATGAGGCTCCAGATACCAAAAACTGAAAATTATGAGGAAAGACTCATCAAATCATCCAGAGACTTGTAACTTTGGCAGTTATTAATAAATATGGATGAACATTAAAGAGTAATCATTGTAAGTTCCGCTTCATAGGTTCATAGTTCATAGGTTCATAGTTTAGTACTAAGCTAACTGCCCTTGCGAGCAATTTTAAGCCTAGCCAATGATCCCTTGTGAGATTCAAACCCTGCACCTTGTGTTTTTAAGGCAAACAGCTTAGCCATTAAGCCACCCTCCCAACCCCAAACAACTATAACATGAATTATTGTACAGTTCCATGCTGAAGGATGACATCATAGTCATTCTTCAAGACAAACTGCACAATGGCTGGTACATGTATATTTCATGTGGTGGATTCACTAAGATGACATGCTGAAAATCTGGACTCAAAATGTTAAAACAAAGTACGAAAAAGACCATATTTTTGCTAAATGCATTGCAGCCTCATAACTCCAACATGGGTTACATCATGTTAGCAGTTGATGCAAGGGCAGTGGTCTCAAATTAAATGTGAAAAAATGTAGCATAGTAAATTTTGGTAAACAAAACATTTGCACATACCACATAGGTGACACACCCCTTCAATCAGACTCTATCCTAAGGGATCTAGGCATTCTTCTGATAATTCCTTATCATTAGACTGATGTGTCACCACAGTAGATCTGAAAGCCTTTTATCTATCTCATCTAATTTCCAAACATATCTCCACTAGATGCATAGAAGACTAACTTTCCCTTTACAAATATCTAATCACACCCATTACTGTATATAATGCACCTTTTGGAATGCATTTGTCTAGCATATCATTCAACTTGAGAGACCTCAGAGATTGATAACTAACAACATCAGTGGCCTCAAAAAAACTTAGTTATCAGGAAAGACTTGAAGCCTTCTCTTTGTTCTAAGTGCCTTATAGACTCCTTCATGGAGATCTGCTCCTTGACCTCCTATTCCTTTGCACAGCAAATGTTACCTCAAATGCCTGGTTATAGGAGCTAAACATTCATGAACAGATAAACAGGACACAATGTGCTAGAGTCATACCCCAGTGTCTATCTAAACTCTGGAACAGACTTCCACAAGCAGAGTAGCACCCTTTCCATCTTCAAGGTAAAGCTAGATAATTGAATGGGCAGCCTCAAATTCTCCCCCAGATCTATCTTGTTTTGCTCTTCTTGAGGCTGAATGGTACTTTTGAACATTTCTTTGGCCAGGCTTGTAATGATATCCAGACTGTTTGCCTAGTACTGAAGTACTATAGTATAGTATAGTATAGTATAGTATAGTATAGTATAGTATAGTGAACTATGAACCTATGAATTGCTGTAAGTATAACAATTTTGGATCAGTCATTTACAGTCCTCATCAGATATCATCACACAATGACTTGATTCTTACATTGTGTATTTCAACCCCAAAAGGTGATTTGTGTCACTGTGTAAAATTCCTTTTAAGAACAATGACAAAATAGTTAAATTGTGGTTATTTCTTGAAAGCCCCGCACAAAATACTGCAAAATAATGTATGTTTGTCCCATTCCAAATGTGCTTCCAGGGTCAAAAGCTGCATCTCCATATGAGAAGATGAATGCATTTGCAGCTCTGTATAATAAACAGGAATGATAGTGGAGTCTGCATTGAAGGGTAAAGAAAAAGTGCTTTAATATCCTGAAGACAAATATCTAAAATTTTGATATAAGTATGTGTTCAATGTGTTTTAATAGCTAAACTAGTAAAAAAATGTTTTGGAGATGTGGAATATTGTTGATACCTGGACAGTGATTTACCCATGAGTGAGCTCCCAAACATGAAAGCTTCCAGAAGTTTTCTTGTTAAAGCTTCCGGGAACTCTTAATTTTTTCCATTGAATAACAATGTAGTGATCTGATTAGTTGTTCCTGGAGGCATGAATTGCTGAGTGCTGTAGTGATCCAGGAAAAAATGCACATAAAAATGCCCTTTGAGTTATTTGTGCAGCTATCTAATACAGAGCTCCCCAGTGGAGATTTATTGCAGAAAACTCTGAATATACAGTTTAGATTCCAGTCTGAAAAAAAAGGTTTAGTATTGAGTTTTTATGCTGTCTTGAGTAAGTCATCGAGCTCTGTGCCAGATCATGTTACTTAAACAAAGCTCTCTTTATCGATAGTTCTTTGCACAGCTTATCTGTTGTGGCATCTCTTCTATGTCCAAAGACACCCTTGTCCCATTTACCCTTCTCTCTTCAGAGCCATTGTAGGATACAATTCCCCACTTTGTCCTTTCTAAGCACCTTGTAAACCTTCAAAGATCAAAAAGAGTCTTAACTAGAAAAATCTTTGGTTTAAGCCGCTTAACTTACCCTGACAGACTGAAATCACTGCAAGTCTCTCTGTCTGTCTACTCAGTCTCTTAAATTCTCCCAAGTCATGTTCTTTTTCTATTGTTTTGTGCCATGAAAGGCTACTTAGTTTTCAATTTATTTCACCTTCATAGATTAAACAGCTCAACTAATACCCTCTCCAAGGACATGAACCTGCACTGTAAAATCAACAATACATGTTTGCAAGATAGGTATCTTACCCAATACATACCCCACCTGTGCAATAAGCTGCCTCTCCATATCAAGCAAAAACCCAGCTAGAAGCTTTCAAAACAAACTTCAACAACTGGCTTACTGTAATTAATGCTAACAGTCTCCTATGCAGAAGGAACTAGTCTATCCTTATTATTGTAAGGCAGATGTGGTTAAGCTTCTCAGTGGGTCTCCAGCCCTGGGCTTTATAAAAACCTATGAACTTAATAATAATAGTAACAATAATAATAATATATGTACTATCTACTCACCACACACTGAAAATATCAAATCCAGTTTTACACTGGACAAAACAGTCATCATTAACACCGTAATATTCTGGACAAGGAAAATGATATGCTACTTGTTCCCAAATACTAAAACTTCCATAAGTAAAGGCATCTTGTCTTTCATAGGTTCATAGGTTTATAGGTGATTAATAGGCTAATGGTACAAGAGTCTTTACAAGCCTAGCCAATAATACCCAGGATATCACAATATTATATCTTAATTCCCCAGATATGGGATGGGGTATTATCAGGTAGTGGGTCTTCGGGTGTTGGCATCCTGATTCATTTTACAGACTGCCTCTGTTAATAAGGGACATGGGCAGTACCCTGGGAGTGAATTTACGGTCCCTCTTCCATTTATTCAAATTCTTTTTGAAGAGTGCGAGGGACGAGCTTTGTTTTACAGAGTAGGCTTTGGGATACGAATCTGTCTCTCTCGCAAGTTCAGTCACAGTCACAATTAAGGTTCAGGTCCATAGAACATGTAACCCTTGTATAATTTTTCTTGTGAATATATAACATTTTCATCAGGGCTGATTCAAAGAATGCCTTGTAGGTCAGGCATAAGCCCCTCTCAATAAATGATATGAGATGGAGTAAAGGTATAGGGCTTTTAGTCAGTCTGCATAAGACATGTGTCTTATACTTTGTGTTTTTTTTTAGTGAGAAACCTCTGAGGCTGCTCCATTTAGGTACATGCAGAAGAGTGCATTGTACTCGATTACGGGCCTGATGAGGGGCGAGTACAATGACATTATGACTTCCTTTGACCCTGATGTCATGCTTTTACTTATATGTTGAACCAAACAGAAGGATTTCCTCACTACTGTAGCTACCTGGCAGTCAAAGTTTAGGTTACTATGTATCTGTGTTCCTAGGTCCTTCACCGCTGGGTCTAGTTTTAGGAGTGTGCTATTAGTATTATAATTTGCAGCGATATCTGATTTACCAAAGGGTATGCTTACACATTTTTTAGCATTTAGTCTTAGACTATGGTTTTTGCACCAGTCGTTTTGCCATTTTTAGGCCTGTTTATAGGATGTCAACATCATCTGGTGATTTACTGATTGCTCCAACCTTACAGTCATCAACAAACTTGGTGAGCCAGAGGCCCCCAACATTGGCCTTCACTTCAGAGAAGTGTATACTAAAAAGGAGAGTTCCCAACTCTGAGCCCTGTGGGACACCACTAGTAACAGGTCTCTTATTGGAAGTGGATTCACCAATTTGGAAAAAATGTGTCCTGTCAGTGAACCAGTCGGCTATTCCATCTGATGATGCAAGGGTTTATGTCTAACTCAGTACGTTTATCTATGATCCCTGAGTGGGGGATTGTGTTGAAAGCTTTGGCCATGTCTAGATAAGTGGTGTGGACAGTTTTACCCTCATCCATGGCTCTGGTGACTTTCTTGAAGAAGTCCACTAGACTGAGCAGACAAGACCTTCTTTTCACAAAGCCATATTGGGTCTGGTACAGTTTTTGGAGTTCCTGTCATTATTGATCAGGTCCATGATAATTGATTCCATGACCTTGCAAATAATACTGGTCAAGCTTATGGGTCTGTAGTTCCCTGGGTCAATTGATGAGCCCCCCTTGTGCAGAGGGATGACTGTTGCAGTCCTCCATTCCTCTTGGACAAACCTTGTCCAGAGTCTGTGATTAAAGAGGGTTTATAGTGGCTTTAATAGATTCTGTTTTAAGCTATTTAAGAAGCCTCCTGGAATGTTATTGGGACACAAGGAAGCTGTATTTTTGGGTTTAGTGAGCGCAGTTAGGACCTGTTCCCTTGTAATGACTGGTAGGGGGATAGTTGTGGGTATTTCTTTGGGTGCGGTAGGAAGTGATGGGGGGATGAAGTTTGAAATGAACTTGCAGGCCAGCAGGTTTGACATAGTTTCATGCTGGGTGTAAGCACATTGATGAGCATTTCCCCTGAGGTTACAAACATAATAAAAAAAAAGCCTTATGGTTATCTTTCACCTGGGAGGCTATCTTAGCCTCATAGTTTGCTTTGGCAGATTTTACCAGCTTTCATATTTGTTCATTTTGACACGAGAATGTCTTTTCACACTGTTTTGTCTGTTCCTTCTTTGCTTTAGAGAGGATTTTTTTCTTTTGTTAAATAGCTTATTTATGCTAGGGGGTCCACCAGGGTGGTTTATTTTTGCCAGTAATCATAGGTTTGAGTTGGTCAGGTACTGTCTCCTCTATGCAGCTATGAATGTGGTTGTACAGTGCTTTTGTGCACAGCTCAGAGTAGGCCTCAGTGTCATCTGGGTTTGGATGGTCTTGGAAGTTTAATAAGCTGTGGGTTTGAAGTAACTGGCCTTAGTAAAATTCTTGACAGGTTTGGAAATTGATGGGGGTTCTAGGTTAGTTTTAATACTAAAGAAGATCATTTTGTGGTCAGATATTACCAGAGATGAGTTAATGCACAGCATCCCTTCATGTTTGTGAGTACTAGGTCTAGGATATTTGTACTCCAGGGTGTTTGCATTGATGAAGTCCAAAAACTTCTGAGCTAGTGAAATATGAGTTGTGTAAGTATCCCAGTTTAGGAGGGGCTGTTGAACCCACCCATAATTATGATGTTAGGTTGAATGTTAAAAGATTCCAGTAGGTTTAGGTATTAGATGTGGTTTTCCAGTCTCATGCTAGGGGAGCTGTAGCTAGCAAGTATATGATAGTGGGTTGTGCCTATGGTTACCTGGGGATGGAGCAGCTCAATAGTGTACTTGTCCTTTATGACAACTGAGATACCTCCTCCCTTTGTTTTATCCTGAGCTGAGGGGGATAAAAATGTATGAAAGGCATTGTAGCCTTTGATAGCCGGGGTGCTCTCCATTGTTCTGAACCTTGATTCCATGACTGTACATACGCCTATTTTCTCCAAGGTGAGGAATGCTTCCAGGGAGCGCAGTTTTTTTTATTTAGACTCCTAGCAGTGAACAGCAGTACCTTTAGGTAGTTGTAAGTGATTTTTATTGTGTTGGAGGGTTTAACATCTTAGCGCGGTCTAAAAAAGACACTATGGGGGAAGATAAAGTTTTTACCAGTATCTAGAAGCCAAGTGGTAACAAGTACAAATCATCTCTGGCAAAGCATCAGGGTTTGTCGATCATGTTTCCCCAGGCTGACAGATACTGGATCCCCTTGTTATGACACCAGAAGCTAAGTCATTTTTTTTTAAGTTTGAACATGGACTTCATTAAACTCTGTCCAATTCCAGTTAAGAATCTAAGCTCTCTCTCTCTCTAAGTCACCTTTACTAATAACTGTGGGTCATCACCCTAGCACCTTGTAATGGACCCCATGGTACTGTCTTATACAAAATAAAGTGGATCGCATTCAAAGGGCGGACTTCTACTGTTGTTCAAACTGATCAAACTACAACTCCCTCCTTCCTGGGAAGCAAGCTTGTCCAAAATATTTCCACTGTAATCTTAAAACTTATATACGTTATGACCTTATACTTGAAGCTATCCAAACACAATTAAGAAACAACAAACACAGCTTAGGCCCAAAACAAATGGAAGCACTCCCTTCAAGTCTAAGAAATCTTAACCTCCCTAGACTGATTTCCAAGCCAGTTTCTTAATAACATCTCTGGATAAACAGTAGAAGCATCAAAGAGCATTACCTAATATAAGTAGTATATACTTCTACAGTCAAAAGTTAATCATAAAGTATAAAGCTTACATTTATATTGAATTTCATGTTTCTTTGAATTCTGGAGTTCACATCATCTATATGTATTGTAAAAACTGTGTAAATAATTCAAGTGCAACCTTGCACAAATACATGTTACTTTTACTACATAAGCTCTAGAGGTTTTATTGTGATTATTATTTAAATTATGCTGCCCACACTTTTTTTCCCCATTTCAGTACTACTGTACACTGGACCTATAATTTTATACATTTTATTTGTTCTTCTCAGCTGAATCTGAAAAGGTCTATGTGGATCAATGTATATTAGTAAGTAAACAAAATAAAATATAAAATATCTGCCTCCTACAGCATTTTATCTGTGTTTTCCTGTTATCTAGCATGCAACACAGAAGGTTTGTTGTTTTATATTGAAAAAAAAAATAAATTCAGTTATGACATCATGACATTATTGATGAGGTAATACGGAAGTATGAAGCAAATAAAGATTGTTATTTTTAGCAGCATACAAGTGAGTAAAGTTCATATGAAATTGTTGAATTTTTATGTAGTACATGGAATGTGGTGATTATACTCTGATATCTAGAAAAGACAAACCAGTTAAGTGCTACTATTGCATGAGACCTGGCCTTAACAAATGTAGAGCATCCCCTGCTTAACTTGTTAAGGTTGGGTCTCACACTAGGCAGTGAAGTCTGCCAGTTCTGTCCAGGAAAGACAGTGCTAGAATAAAAAAAAAACAGATTTGTTTCTGCCTGCTATCCATACCAGTAAAGGGTCCCTGACTTCCTATTATTAACTTAGAAAAGTACTTAGAATAATGGATATGTGTTCGCCTACATTTTCTGAAGGATAAGAAGTCGGAAACTCAAATGTATGTCATACGTTTGTGAATTCAATCCTCAGTAATTTTTCCAGTAACACTGATTTTATGTGGAACAGACCAATCATATGAGGCAAAAGTCTGGACATTCTGTGGAAATCTGAACAGTTGACAGTAATGGCAAGGTGAGTGCAAACGTACCGGACTATATTATATTTTCTTTCTGATAGTGCTCTCTAAGTGCTTTACAGCTTTAAAAGCTAGTAAAACACTTAGCTTTTTTTATTTAACTAATACTACTTTATGTACTACAAAGAATTATAATTGGGTCTCCAATCATAACCTTTAAATATGTGTTCTCAACATGGAAGCTAAGATTCATCTCTCAGACGTTGCTCGAGGTGAATTTCTTGACATCCATGCCTCAGACACATAATAAGTAGGATATGATTGTTGACATGATCATAATACTCTGTTTTTAATAATGTAAAGATTGAGAAAAATTCATTTTTGATTTTCTAGCCATTAGTGCCAAAGTAATGAAACGCAATGCAAATTTTACAAAAAAGTACATGAAATTGTATCTAGTGTTCTCCTTGATCTCTCTAAAGCTTTTGACACCGTTTCCCATAAGTATCTTCTTAGTCATCTGCCTAACTTAAACATCTCCCCAAACACTCTATCCTGGTTTTTAAGTTATCTTTCTAACAGATCTCAGGCTGTGAAATGGAAAGAAAGCATCTCTCCTTTCATTTCCACTCCCACAGGAGTGCCACAAGGGTCCATCCTTGGACCCATGCTGTTCAATATCTTTATCAACAATTTTCACTCTGCCATTCCTGATGCTAAAGTCATTCAGTATGCTGATGACTCTACTCTCATCTGCTCTGCCTCTAACCTCCCTGATCTTCTAACTAAAACTCAAACAGCCTTCTCTACTACCGAATTATGGATGCACCAAAAATCACCTCTCTCTAAATGCAAATAAATCTAAAATTCTCCTATTCCCCCCCCTTCCAAATCCTTCCCCTATGATAAATCTTCCTTCCAAATCCTTAGCCAAAACAGCTCTCCTATTGAAGTCGTTCCCTCTGCTAAACTTCTTGGTGTGACTATAGATGAACAACTAAAGTTCGATATCCACATACAGCAAAACATAAAGAAAACCCACCAAAAACTAGGTATACTATACAGGAATAACCATTTCCTCTCCTCTTCTACTAGACATACTTTGGCTTATACCTACCTCCTCCCTTCCTTACTGTATGGAGCTCCTCTTCTAACCAACCTTTCCTCTTCCCTCACCTCCAAACTTGAAATCTGTTACAATAAGATTTCTAAATTTGCCTCCAAATCTACTTACTTTACTCATCACTGTGCCTCCCTTCAGTCTCTGAATTGTCTAGAACTCACTAATTACCTTGTCTATCTCCAACTTATCACAGCTCATAGACTCATTTTCTGTCCAACCAAATGCCCTGCTCTGACAAACATTCTTCCCGCCTATACCCCTAATAGAACTCTATGTTCTGAACATCAAAACTTAATCTCCATCCATAAAGCAAAACGACCTGCTGGACAACTTCTCCTCTCCTTCTCCATAGGCAAAAAATGGAATTCACTCCCTTCCACACTTAGGACATTGTCAAACTTAGATAATTTCAAACCACAGCTTTACTCCCATCTCTCCTCAAAATGGAGATGTAGCTGCATTCTCCCCACTTAGATCCCATTAAGCAAAGCAAGGTTTCTCCCTTTTGATGCCTAAACTCCCTAGAGTCCACTTTAGCCTTCTAAAGCTATCTCCTATGTGACATCTTCTCTCCTTTAAAATATCAAGCACCTATCAAGCACTTAGCCATCTAAAGCTTTCTCTCATATGATAGCTTTAATAAATGTAAATATTGTATGTAGTTATTCGATTTCAAAGGCATTGCATTTCATGTAAATTAATTTACATCTCACTTTTTGATGATACTTATAACAGATTTACTGCAACTGTATTTCTTTTACAGTATTTACTGCAAATGCATTTGTTGTTTACTATTTTTCTTCGCTGTTTTCTGCTTTATGGAGCTTTTCTCCCCGGGCCTCCACTGAAAATGGGCTCCCTGAGCCCAGTGGACTTCCCCGGTAATGAAACTGAAAATAAATAAATAAATAAATAAATAAATAATTTAATTAAAAACAAAAGAGTATGTGCAAAGCAGAGCAAAAGTATAGAATGGGAAGATAGAGAATTACATGCGCCACTGAATACAAAAAGTCAGCCTTTAAGAATAAAATATTATAACAATAAATATATCAGTAGATTCCAAGACTGCTTTTTTTTTTGAAAAATAACATCACCTTATTGACTGTTCTCTTTTGCATTCAGAAAGGCAATAAATATCTGCTTACACGCTGTGCCATCCCCATGCATGGTACACTATATTTGCTTCTGTGGTCGTTGACTGAAGGACCTCTCATGTCTAATCCTTCTCCCTGTTTCTAGTACAAAACAGTCCAGCCCAAAACCAATGATTGCAATTAAGATAAAATACCACAAGGTTATAAACTGCACAAAAAGAATCCAAGCACTTTCTATAACTGACCTGTAGATTACATAGCTCAGTTTATAGTTCTTAACATAGTTATCTTTCATACAAATGGAATTCCATCTTATCTACTTCTGGCTGTATACATTTGTTCTGTCGATTGTCTTTCAGCTTGCACAATTCCTAACTTTCCTATTTCCTTCCACTAGCCTCCTTTTACCATGCAGCCTCGCGCTTGCCAGCCTCTGCTTGCACAATTCCTAACATTCCTATTTCCTTCCGCTAGCCTCATTTTACCATGCAGCCTCGCGCTTGCCAGCCTCTCCTTTTTATTTTCACATTTCCACTTTTTGTATAGCCTGTCTTTTATTACCCCATAGCCATGGGCTTTTTTTAAGCCAAATTGGCTTTTTACTCTTTTTGTCCCCCTCATACCTGTGCCCATAGCCATGTGTAGTCCATCTCTGACCATTGCCCTTGCTGAAAAGTAGTCTCAACATGCACATTTGTACAGTAGAGAGTCCCAGATATTTACTTAGGTATTTATTCATGTATTAACATGTATTAACCAGGTAGGTGAACTGACCAAGAATGCTTTTCAGTCACAACCCAGGCAAGAACCTGAACATGGATCACACACTGCACACTGTGGCACGGCTAGCTACTCAGGGTGGTTTGGCATAATGATTTAGGTCTTCACCTAATAGACACAAGATGCAGGGTTTGATTCTGATCTTGAGTTATTGCCTATGCTTAAAATGGCCCTTCATGGCAATTAGCATTGTATTCACCTCTGAACCTAAGAGAGGTCAGGAAAATATATCAAACATACAACAGAATGTAGAACTATTTACACAGAAATTTACATTGTCATTTACAGTAACATAGTTGTAGATATAGTACAGTGCTGAATTTTCATTTAGGAATGGATCATTTTACATTTTCAGGTAGATACACTTCATTCCTGGCACAGCAAATTAATTTGCAGTACATTTAAAGGACCTATAATTATACCTAATAGAATGCATATTTTGGAAACATATTGTTCATTTCTGAAAGCATACACTGAAGACTGATAGTTTGCACTTTAAATCATGATGATTAATCAAATATTTTCCTTTCAACATAACTGTCAGTGATATTCCACTGCCTGTAAGGTCACAAAGAGAAGAGTGTCTCAGCTTGTCAAATTCTGTTTAAATTGAAAAAAAATAACCCATTGCTATTTTCACTAGTGCTACTGTGTCCCTAGAGCAATATTAGGCTTAAGTAAGGGCTACTATGGAGCCCCACTCCACTTGGAGTACAGCCACCCTCTAAAAGCAGTTCTCATTTCATCTTTAGCAGGGCCAATTTTGCTGAGTTCCATTTTTGGTGCATACAAAATTTGATGACTTATTATGAATACACAAAGAATTATAAAAAGACAAACTTATTTACAAGACTGTGTCTGCTATGATGTAAGCTGAATCTTTTATAGGATGTTGGAAACATATAAAAGTGATTGTATATACATTTGTGAATGTCTGTATATAGTGTCTAGTTGCTTTTTAAAATATTCATTTTATTCTAAAAGAGGCTTAAATAATATTTGTAATGAAACTGTTTAAAACATTTTGTTAGTATTTAATGGCAAATGAAATACTAACTCTGAAAAAAAATGACATAATATCATGAAGCCTTCATACTAAAATCTTTATAAGATGATAAAATTATTGATCTAACAGCTAAATTCCATATCTATAGCTAATATTTTCAGAAGCTTCTCACTATAGCCTCCCCATTCTCTGTTTCATTTTGAGAAGCTTGATGTTCCGTATCTCATGTTGCATCTTGTTGTGTCCATGTGGTCATCCAATTCCTTCTTGAAGGAATAATTTGATGGAGAGTTTATTTGATAATCATGGAAGTCTATGAGATGTGAAGTTGACACATTTCATGGAACACTTAATACTAATGTTTTTGAGGCAGCGTGTCCTCTTGTGTTCAGGTCAGCAGAGGTATTTTAATAAAAGGGTTTCAAATAGTAAGGGGTCCTTTAATGCTGTGTATAAAAGACATAGGTCAACAAAAGAAAGCGGTAAAAGTATACCACTCATCTTCTTTGCTCAAGAATTCTAGACAAAGCCAGAAATAATGGAAAAAGGCCCCAAATCATGCCAAATTTCTAAATATTACTCTGATTCCCTTATAAAGTTAATAGAACAAAGGTTTTGCATCAGCATGCGTTTTCTGAACAATAATAAGTATGAAACTACTGTTTAGCATTATTGACTGATTTTAATCCTCAGTGAATTACCAGAAAATCAAATATTTTAAGAAAGACAGGACAATTCTGTAAAATTCTGGATAGCTGGGAGGTGTGGATAAGATGCAGAAAAGATGTGGACTTGCTGCAAGCACTTGCTGTAAGACAAGCCTTGAAGTCCTTCAGTTCTCTCTCTGGGAATGTTTGTACCTTCTGGAGTTTTACCAATTGGCATGCGATAGTGAGTTTTATCATTAACAATTAGTTGTTCTTGTGGACACAAGTGGTATGGTGATCCAGAAGTGAAGTGAATACAAAATGCCCATTGAATTATTCACTCAGCTATTTAATATGCAGCTTACCACTTGTGGCTTTTTCTAGAATTCTGAATATATAAGTTGGAACTCAATCTTAAAAAAGGGTTTAAGCATTGTTTTTTAATTTGGCTTTTTCTGTTATTTTCAGTACTTGCAAATTTCTGTGTTAGGTCAAGCTAAATTATTATTTAATGTTGGCAATAAGTCTACCTATCAAAGATGTGCCCTTACATCATTTTATGTGTGTGTATGTCGTCTTTAGCATGAAAAAGAGAAACTGCACTTGTTATATTGATGAAAACAGTTTTTTTTAGATATGATAAGTATGGGAGATTGCAATGAACCATTTTTTTCTTTTCAGTGGATGAAAATTTCATAACATGCCAGCTTTGTTGGCAAAGAAGAGTAAAGCCTTGAACATGACCTTGGTAAGCTAAGTTTGTTTAGTGTCTCAACTGTCCATTAGAGCTGGCATAGTGAAGATGAATGAGCCTATCCTTGGTAGAGAAGAGGGCAGACCTGGATCATCAATTCCACAATTCCTTGGAAGAGGGGTGTGGCCACAGGGATGAACCAGGGATAGGTGTTTGGCTACCAAGCCAGAAACAATGGTTACTATCATCACATGTGAATGGAAATGCACATTCAAAAGTGAAGGGGATAATGACTCCCACGTGATGAGGCCACATGTCCCTCATGTAGAGAAGGGGTAGGGTCCATACTATAAAAATGCTGTCATTGCTGGAATAGTGTTGCATGCACAAACCACTAACGAGGTTGCCTGCATGACGGCCTCTCCAGCCAGATTCCTCCTCAAATGGAATACCTAGGAGAGAGGAATAAGCTGAGGTCACTTATGGAGGAGGCTTGATGGCCGGTAGGTACAGCAGAAAAAAACACATTAAAAACCAGAACATTATTTTCTTTATATCAGGGATTTAGCACTGGGTTGAGAGACACCCTTGCTTCAATAATGGGCTAGAAGATGGTGGTGGAGTTGTATTTAGAGGCAGGGTGTTGGGTGGCACCCCTCATTAAAATCAACAACAATAAAAAAGAAATAGTATTAAAAATTCTGAAAAATTCAGAAAGTTGATTATTCTTTGCTTGCTGAATTGTTTTCAAAACAGTCCTACATCAGGAGTATGCCACAAGTTGGCACACTTGTTGAGGATCTCAGAAATGTTGCTCAAAAAGCAATTGACTAGGCTACTGCATAAATCAGCAGAGAGCCCTTCCTATTGGCTGAAGAGCTTCAGGTGGCTGACATAGCTTGAGACTGAAAGGGGAATGAAGGACTTGTAGAGCAACTTTTTTTTAATTATTATTATTTTTTCTTCAGGCACTTTGCCTGCTATTGTCTGCATGTGGAAAAATAACTGCTTAATATTTGTGTATGTTCAGTGTGTGTTATGTATGCATGTATGCATGTGTGTCGGTTTATGTCACATGATCAATTTTTGGGAAACTGAAAACCTGACATGGTCAAGACCATATAGTTGACTTTCCAAAGACTTGAATGAAACAAAATAACAAAAATCTATATTTTTACAAAGGGGCAAGCCCCCTTCACCCTCCCATTTAGAGGACTGCACCCCATCCCTGCAAAGTATATATACCAACTCCAAGAATGCACTACAGTGGGGAAAAGGGTAAATTCTACCTTGATCCCCATACAAATGCTTTTTGAGTTTTCAGAAAGTCAAACATATGGACTAAATACTGTAAATACGGAAAACAGCACAAAAGCAAGAAAGTAGTCACAAAGCAGCTTGTTTAATGTTCAACCAGCACACCACAGCTCATTCAGTAAGCACTTTCATCTAATGCTAGACTTCTTCAGACTGAATAAGAAAAGACAAAACACCTCTTTTATACAACAAACAAAACAATTAAACAATCGAATAATTATTAAATTGATACAAATGACAATTTAAAAATATATTAATTCGGGTTTAAATACAGCTTTAAAAGCAATAGCAAAATTTATAAATATTTGTATGCATATATTAAAACATATGGACTAAACCATGTAAAATTTGAGTTTGCAAAAATTCAATCATCTGACATAAACCCATGCATGTATGTGAGGGAAGGCTATATGCTTTCAGTTGCCCCCAGATTTGCAGAATGACTGATTTTTTGTCTCTTACTCTGGACTTTTCTTCATAAAGTTTCTGGCTTTTTGGCAAATAGCTGAGGCTTGCAGACACTAAATAATGATAACAGACATTTGGCTTTCAGACCTAATAGATAGAGAAAGCATGCTAATGCAAATCCTGTTATTCAAGCAAGTTTCTAAGTAATTGAAGGCAGTAGCAGTCATTAATTTTATTTCTTTTTCCACTATTATTTTAGCTTTATCTTTGATTCTTCAGCTAAGACTCTGAGAAGTATGTGTGCTTGTGTGTGCATGCGTGCGTGCGTGCGTGCGTGTGTGTGTGTGTGTATGTGCATATATACATGGATGCAAGCATATGTGTGAGACATAGATCTCATCTGTCCCTCATTTTGCTGAATGTCTCTGAATTTTATTTATTTATTTATTTGACATTTGTTAACCGAGTTAGTCCAACTGAGTCAGAGACCTATTTCCAGTGGAGACCTGAGGAGAAAAGCTCCAGATAATTACAGACCTATAAAATATAACAGCATAAACAAAGTAGTCACAATATAAAACATAACAAAAAGTTACACATCACATCATTACATTCTGGAATAGAAATAAAAAAATAGTAAAAAATATTATTACAAGAGTATACAATATATGAGGTAGGTTCACAGTATATGACAAAAGAGACATGGTGTAGAAAATAACTATTTTGTTTTAAATACAGGAAGAATAAGGTGAGATTACATAACAGAGAGAACAGGAGGAAAAGGTGGAGATAGACAACAAAGAGTAAGGATGAGTAAGTTGGATAGCTGTCATGTAGGAGTTTGACATGGATAGGACCAGGTCCTTTGTAGGTAATGTTTAAGATCATGTTTAAACAAGTGATTCTGGGAGATGCTTTTAATATTGAATGGAAGTGTGTTCCAGGCATGAGCTATAGAGTATTTATAAAGGGACTTCCCAATGTTCTTGTTAGGTTTATAGATATCAAGGAGGTGTTTGTCGGCTGTACGAAGGTAATGATGGGGGTTGTAGTAAAATACTGTGCTAGAGATAGAGGGGCAAGAAGATGGATCATTCAGGATGGAGTGGGTAATATGTAATTGATGAAGTAATAGTTGATTGGAGAATTCAGGCCACTGAAGTGTCTTAAGGGTGTGACAGTGATGGGACTTGTAGGGGAGATTTGTAGCAAATCTGGCTATTTTATGTTTGTTTGTTCAAGTTTGGAGACTAGTGTAGATTGACTATTTGTAAGGATGGGGGGTGCATACAGTAGGCAGGGTAACAGAAGAGACTGAGCTAAGGAGAGTTTGGAGGAAGGTGAAAGGAATTTCTGATTACAATAGAGGAGACAAAGTTTCTGGTGGTTTTTTTTTTTTTTAGAGGTGGCGAAGGCTAAGGATAAGGCATATGGAGAGTTGTATGAAAGGTTGGACACTAAAGAGGAAGAAAAGGACCTGGACCAATTGGCTAGACAGAGGGACCGAGCTAGGAAAGATGTGCAGCAGGTAAGGGTGATAAAGGATAGTGAGGGAAATATACTCACAGGCGAGGAGAGTGTGTTGAGCAGATGGAAAGAGTACTTTGAGGGGCTGATGAATGAAGAGAATGAGAGAGAGAGAAGGTTGGATGATGTGGGGATAGGAAGTGAAACAGATTAGCAAGAAGGAAGTATGGACAGCTATGAAGAAGATGAAGAATGGAAAGGCTGTTGGTCCAGATGACATCCCAGTGAAAGCATGGAGGTGCTTAGGAGAAATAGCAGTGGAGTTTTTAACCAGATTGTTTAATAAAATCTTGGAAAGTCAGAGGATGCCTGAGGAGTGGAGAAAAAGTGTTTTGGTTGACAGCGACCTCTCATTTGACACCCACGTTGCCAAAGTGGTTAGAAAAACATTCTACCATTCTACCTTGCATCATAAAAAGGGATTCACATCCAGATCCAGGATGTCATTGTACTCCTATACCTCCTCATCATCAGACCCATGATTGAGCATGCCCCATTTGGTATGTACCACCTCACATTTCAACAACAACTGAGAGCAGAGGGAGTACCTCACCAAGAGGATCAAGGGTCTCATACATATGTCTTATTCTGCCAGACTAAAAACTTCAGAGCTCTATTCAGTAGCATACTCTATTGCCTGCCATGATCTCTGCTCTCTGCCTATCAGGGCCTGATCCACATGGATCCTGATGGACATGCACCACCTCACCTCAAAAAAATCTCTCTGGAAAATCCAAGCAGAGCTAACCACTAAAACCCTGCACAAGTATGAATAGGATGTATGAGGAGGAAGCCAGAGAGGGAGGGCAGAGGATGCTTTGGGAACAAGAACAAGATCCCAGCCCAGGTCAGATACTGGACTCTCCTCACTCTTTCTGAGTTATGAGTGGATGGGATGATGGGATGGGTAAAGTACTTCTAGGTCAGGTCTGTGTTGTGTCAGGCGACTACACACATTCAATAAACCTCTTATATTATATAAGGACATTTCATTAGAGGCAGAGTACAGAGATTCTGTGTATTCTTGTTTTATTCTGTGTACATTTTGTACCATTTTATGGGGTGGCAAAAGCAGGTGGCACTATGCTCTAGGGCTTAATGCCCCAGCCCAACTATGAAACTATGGTACCTATTTTTAAACATAAGGGTGATGTGCAGAGCTGTAGTAACTACAGAGGGATAAAACTGATAAGTCACAGCTTGAAGTTATGGGAAAGAGTGGTAGAAGCTAGATTAAGAAGGGAGGTGATGATTAGTGATCAGCAGTATGGTTTCATGCTGGGAAGGAGCACTACAGATGCGATGTTTGCTCTGAGAGTGTTGATGGAGAAATATAGAGAAGGTCAGAAGGAGTTGTAGTGTGTCCTTGTAGACTTGGAGAAAGCATATAATAGGGTGCCTAGAGAAGAGATGTAGTATAGTATGAGGAAGTCAGGAGTGGCAGAGAAGTATGTAAGAGTGGTACAGGATATGTACAAGGGTAGTATGACAGTGGTGAAGTCTGCAGTGGGAGTGACAGATGTGTTTAAGGTGGAGGTGGGTTTACATCAAGGATCAGCTCTGAGCCCTTTCTTATTTGCAATGGTGATGGACAGGTTGACAAACAAGATCAGACAGGAGGCCCCATGGACTATGATGTTTGCAGATGACATTGTGATCTGTAGTGAGAGTAGAGACCAGGTTGAGGAGACCCTGGAAAGGTGGAGATATGCTCTAGAGAGAAGAGGAATGAAGGTCAGCAAGACTAAGACAGAATATCTGTGTGTGAATGAGAGGGAGGCTAGAGGAATGGTGAGGATGCAGGGAGTAAAGTTGGTGAAGGTGGATGAGTTTAAATACTTGGGATCAGCAGTTCAGAGTAATGGTGAGTGTGGAAGAGAGCTGAAAAAGAGAGTACAGGCAGGGTGGAATGGGTGGAGAAGAGTGTCAGGAGTGATTTGTGACAGACAGGTACCAGTAAGAGTGAAAGGGAAGGTCTACAAGAGGGTAGTGAGACCAGTTATGTTGTATGGGTTGGAGACGGTGGCACTGACAAAAAGGCAGGAGTCAGAGCTGGAAGTGGCAGAGTTAAAGATGTTAAGATTTGTACTGGGTGTGACAAGGATGGACAGGATTAGGAATCAGTATATTAGAGGGTCAGCTCAGGTTGGACGATTTGGAGACAAAGTCATAGAGGCGAGATTGCGTTGGTTTGGACATGTGCTGAGGAGGGATGCTGGGTATATTGGGAAAAGGATGCTAAGGATGGCGCTCCCAGGTAAGAGGACAAGAGAAAGGCCTAAGATAAGGTTTATGGATGCTGTGAGAGAGGACATGCAGGTGGTTGGTGTGACAGAGCAATATGCTGAGGACAGGAAGAAATGGAAACAGGTGATATGCTGTGGCGACCCCTAATGGGAACAGCCGAAAGAGAAGAAGAAGAAGTTGGATGTGCATATCATATATGAGTTCATTGTCAGTAATGACACCCAGTAGTTTGGTATGGGGGTTCAGGTTTAATGATGGTACTATTGTCAACTACAGCAGAAAAATCAAACTAACCCTCAAAAGTTTTGGGCAGGTATAAATAAACTGTTGCGTCCAGGACAAACCACCACTCCAACTCCTACAACCTCTATTGATAAACTACCAGAGAATGTTGCAAACACCTTTAATAGTTCCTTCACTGAGACTATTCAGTCCCTCACTAGTCAGCTACCTCCAAGCTGTCCCAGCTCAAAGATCACCACTCCCAGTACCCAAGTCTCCTTTAGCTTTCAACCAATTGCTACATCATTCATTCGAGGTCTAATCAAAAAACTAAAACCAACTGCCCTATATGCTGACCTTCTTCCTGCTGAGTATCTGCAAATAGCTGCAGATACCATAGTATATCCCATCTCCACTCTAATCAATCGAACCATAGAAGAAGCTTCCATCCCCACCATCTTGAAAATATCCCATATCATACCACTCCATAAAGGAGGCAGCTCCACTGAACTGTCTAATTTCTGACCCATAGCTATACTGTCACCACTGGCTAAAATTATGGAAAAATGCATCCATAGTCAACTGATACATTATCTGATTCAGAACATTCTATTTGGCCAGCTCTCAGCATAGATTCAAGCCACATCATCGTACCACGGGTCTATATTACATCGAACGCTTAAAACAGCAAACGAGGTTTCATCTACCCTGTTTCACCAAAAGCTGAAAATGTTGACACCTCAGAACAGCGATTTCTTTCCTAGGGAAAAAAAAACAGTGAACATTTCCACACACATACACACTTACCTTAACCCTAATTCTACCCCCCCAAAACAAACTAAACATCTGAAAACAAATATGCATGTAACTCAACCATACATCTAATGCAAAAAAAAATTTAAACAGTTTAAAACATATGCACTTACCTTAACCCGCACCCTAACCCTAAGGTTAGTAACTGTTGCACATTTACGTAAACAGTTCCAAACACATACACACTTACCTTAACCCTAATTCTACCCCCCCCAAAAAAAAAGTAAACAGCTTAAAACACATATGCACTTAACTCAACCATACATCTAACACAAAAAAAAAATGTAAACAGTTTAAAACACATGCACTTACCTTAACTCGCACCCTAACCTTAAGGTCAGTAGCTGTTGCACATTTATGCTTGGGAGCTATACCAGATAAGGGAATCTCTGAGACCACACTACAGTGCAGAACATGGCAAAGCAATGAAGCGGTCAAGTGACTTCTTTCCTAGAGAAAGAATTCGCTGAACAGTCGTTTCGATGTTTTGCCTGTTCGCGGTTTAGGTGTAGATGAAAACGCATTCAATGAAATGCATTTTCGTTGTTCTAATAGGAACCCTAGTATCACCACAGCCCTCTTTGCCTTCTCTGATGTCATAAACAACAACCGTAATAATAACAAATTATCCTCTACCCTCTTTTTGGATCTCTCCAAAGCTTTCGATATGGTTGATCATCAACTACTAATTCACACACTAAAGACTATGTGTTTAGATACTCAAGCTCTGCAGTGCTTCCAATCTTATTTGAGCAGTAAACAACAGGCCATCCTATGGCAAAACAAACTTACTAACCTCCTACCCAACACCTTGGGAGCTCCCCAGGGTTCTATACTAGGACCTCTCTTGTTTTCCATATTTATCAACGACCTCTACACTGTCATCCCAGATGCAAAATGCATTCAATATGCAGATGACTCCACCTTGATTTGCTCTGCTACCTCTCAGTCTGATTTACAAACATTATTCCAGACCACTTTTAATACAGTTGAAAATTGGCTAACTGATCGTCACCTGATCTTAAATCCCAATAAAACAAAGCCGCTACTGTTTTCCCCTACTTGCATGTCCTCTGTATCATCCTTCCCTATAAAATCTAACAACGGTACCATAATCTCCCCAGACACAGAGACAAAGCTTCTATGTGTTACTGTAGACAATAACCTCAAATTTGATATGCATGTCAATCTAACTATCAAAACCATCAATAAAAAACTTGGCTCACTCTATAAGATCAAACCTTTCCTAACTCCACCTGCTAAAATTGCTATTGTATGTTCTCATCTTCTTTCAGCTCTCCTTTATGCTTCCCCTTTATTCACCAACTTAAGCAAAACTGAACTTAATAAACTCTCTAGCTGTAATAATCAGACTGCCCGATTTGCCACTGGCATGCCATACAAGACACATCACTGTAAAAACCTAAACTAGCTAGGATGATTAGAATTGCTAGGCCTATTTCAGTATAACCAGCTTTTAGTGGCATATAAAGTACTTAACCGACCAGAAACCTGCACTTAAAAAAATATTATCAATCCCTACACCAACCTCAGACCACTTCGCTCCTCTAACAGATTGCTAGTACAAACTGTCAAAATCAATAATTCAGCCAGTGACACTCTGTTTGCCAACTATGTTGGTAAAACCTGGAACTCGCTGCCTGCTGATATTACTCTAGAACCCATCCTAAGTGAATTCAAGAAAAGTCTCAAACAATATTTTAAATCACACTGGCTATGTTCTTCTTCCAAGCCAGATTAGTCCTCTTTCTATGTTTGTGTTCTAATTCATTCGTAACTTAACTGTGTGCATTTCTTAGGCCTTTTAACCTTGTGTAAATTAAATACTTGTGTGATTGTATTACATTTATAGCTGAACAGAACCTGTAAACTTTGTTTATCAAAATTTATATTATACTATTGTTTTTATCTTGGAGCTTTTCTCCCCGGGCCTCCTCTGAAAATGGACATGTATCCAGTCGTACTATCCTGGTCAACAAATGTAAAATAAAAAAATAAAATAAAATAAATATTGTTGAGGTAGGTGATGGAAAAGGAGGATTTGTGATGTGCCAGTGTTTTAGGAATGAAGAGAAGGAGATTATTTTTTTTCGAGTTAAGTACAAGTTGATTGTTGGTAAGCCATGTTTCGACTGAAGAGAAGGTATCCTGAATAAGAGCTAGGAGATCAGGAATGCTAGAGCGAGTGGAGATGAGGGTAGAGATTTTTGCCTTTTATTTTGTCTGTTCCTTGTAAAGTTTGTATTTTTTCGGCAAATCATTGAGTATTCCAGTCACTAAATCATGATGACAGACCTTTGAGTGTCAGACTTAATAGCCTTTAGAAATCATGCTAATGCAAAGCATATTGTTCTAGCCACTCTTTAAGCATATGAAGACAATAGCTGCCCCCAAATTTGGTATTTTGTCATCTATTATGTTTTAGCTTTCTCTTTGATTTTTGAGCTAAGATGTTCAGATATATGTTGGGGGGGGCATTGGGTTGCAGACTGCATTCTGACAGAATTCAGAGGAGAAGAAAAATTCTTATATGGCATTCATTTGGGCATTCATTCGTACATTTGATTACAATCAACTATCTGAGATCTGTCATATTTCATCTCCCAAGCCCCTGCTTACACTTATCAATGGTACCTGAACTTGTCAGAAATTTGGGATGCATGGTGAGGCTTAAAAAGGCCCTTGTGGTCATTAGGCTAGTAAACACCTATGAACCTATGTGATGTACAGTTGCAGTAATACAAGTGGCTGTAACTGATGAGTGTGTGTGTGTGTGTGTGTGTGTGTGTGTGTGTGTGTGTGTGTGTGTGTGTGTGTGTGTGTGTGTAGGGGGGGGGTTAAAAAAACTACTGTGGCAAAATCTTATTTCTGTTTTATTACAATGTGATCTCCAAGAGGTATACAGTCAATGCAATTGGCTTTCTTTGCTGTGTACAGTGGTTACCTGTGGATGAAAGATATTGCATTGTCATTTGTTCAAGGTAAACATTCATTACTCTTGCTTTGCAGAAACAATGTATATTTTTTGTGAAGCTAAATGGAATGCTGCACTGTGCCTTTTTAACACAATCAGGTATCTCAGGTGTTCACAGGCAGTAAAGTGGTTGTAATTAATGAGTATGGGGAATTGTCTATGAATAAAATACTATGACTCTAAGTACATCCTGGCTTGCTAGCAAGCATTAAAAAATAAGTGAAATGCCAATTTCTTTTCTTTTATTTAAAATCGGATAGTAGGATCAGATAGTTCGCACTGTTGTGCTCTGCGTCTGCTGCTGCTTGGCTTCCTCAACGTCTTCCACTTGTGCAGGGGGTGGGTTCAACTTCAGATTGGGGACTGGGCTATATGTACTGCAAGCACCACTAAGCAGGTGCATTAGTCTGCCTCCCCCCTGCCTGAATGACTTAATAGTTCAGTCTGGTCAGGGTTCAGCGGCAGGTCACACGCGTGTAGAAAATGCCAGTTAAAACTGACTATTGTGTTTGATCTAAGTTATGGTGCTTTTTCCTCAGTCCTTGTTCCACTCTTCAAAATCCACATGAGAGAGTGATTGACGTTTATTGTTTGAACACAGTTTGACTGAGAAGAAGCTGTCCATTGCTGTCAGTGCCATGGTGGTGGTGGTACATATGTTAAATATATTACTGTCTTCTTGCAGACAGTTACAGCCTCTGTAGCCAGTCAGTATTACTTGTTTTATCTATTTTGTTTGGTGACAGGCAGGAATGGGAAAGGCACTGGGTGAGTGTCCAGGGACCATACCTGTCAACCTCATAGAGGAAGAATTCTGAACAAAGCCATAAATAAAAGTGGAACAAAGGCCCAAAAATAGGGACAATTTATAAATACTGCTCTTACAAACTTTGAAAGTTTATAGAATAACAGGTTTTGCATTAGCATGAATTTTCTGAAGGATATGAAGTCTGAAAGCTCAAATGGCTGCCATCATTTTCAAACTTCAATCTTTAATAATTTACCACTAATTTGCCAGAAAACCACAATTTTATGAAAAATGGACCAAAAATATGAGGACAAAATCTGGACATTCTGTGAAAATCTGTACAGTCGAGAGGTAAGCTTGGGTCTAAGGCAATGAAGAGGTCACTGGGGAAAGTTTTTCATTTTAGTGCTTGTGCATACATAGACAAAACCAACTGAAGAGGTCTTTGGGGAAAATGTTTCATTTTGGTACTTGTGCATACATGGACAAACCTGACTGAAGGGGTCATTGGAGAAAATGTTTCATTTTTTTGCTAGTGCATATATGGGCAAAGTACTGAAGGGGTCATTGGGGAAAATGTTTAATTTTTGTGCTTGTGCATACATGGAAAAGTAATTAAGGGAGCCTTGTGGAAATTATTCATTTTGATGTCATTTGGTGGTGCTTGTGCATACATGGACAGACTACTGAGAGGGTTGTTAGGGGAAATGTTTCATTTTGGTGCTTGTGCATGCATGGACAAACAGACTAATGAAAAAGTCGTTGGGGAAAATGTTTTATTTTTGTGCTTTTGCATACATGGAAAAGTAATTAAGGGAACTTTGGGGGAAATTATTCATTTGGATGTTATTTGCTTTTTGTGCATACATGGACAGACTACTGAGGTGGTGGTCATTAGGGGAACTGCTTCATTTTAGTGGTTGCTCATACGTGGGAAACTAGTGAAGCAGTCTTTGAGGAGATATAACCCCACACCATATTATAGCTTTAGTTTATTAGTTATTGTTTGAGTGTTTATGGTACTACTACACGGGTTTATAGATTTATGCTGGACCTTTTACTATTTGGAATCTATTTCTCAGAAGTCTAGGCAAAAGAAAAATGTCCTATGGGAACATGGGTATAACATGGCTAGCCTGGCAAAGGTCCTATGGCCATTAGCATAATAACCTCCTATAAAACTGTGAACCCTTGATCCTATAACTTTGTCTGGATACCAATTGCAGCTTGCCGATTCTTGGTTTGGGGTCCTTTCTGTAAAAATGCAGTGTGAGAAGAGAGTAGTGTGTTATAATATGTTAGTAGTTATGCAAAGTATTTCTGTGTTGTGCACCTTTGTCTGTCTTTTGTTGAACATTTCAGGGTTAGTGAACTTATTTCCTTGGAATTTAACCCATCCAAGTTAGAAACTTCTGGTAGAAGCCTTATTGTGTTTTTACCTGATTGGACAGAGGGATTAACTGTGTAAAAATATTTTATCCTGCTGTGATAAGACTTGCATTTGCGCATTGTGCAAAGTCAGTCCCCCAAACTCAGGAACATGGTATTTTCCCCCACTTTTGTTACTGCATGCCAAGTGAAATATAAGATGGGACTTTATGTTTGTCTATTTCTGACCGCAGTCCTGGCAGCCCGCTGTAAACTTTATTATGAAGTAGGAAACACACAAGATTTAGCAGTACTACAGCTTGCATATTTACAGCTGCACAATATAAAGTGTATGTATGTTGTCAGTACTATGGTCAGAAATAGATCTGTTATGTCCCTGCTTACAAAGCTATTGCAGTTCTCTGTATGCAGGTCAAGTACTGCATCAAGTACTTTTGTCCGCTAATTCCTCTCCACTGATAAGTTGTACTGCCATTACTTTAACACATACCAACTCATTGGTTGGTTGCCTTAATTTCTAATTCTGTAAGAGATTTATGTGCAGTTATCCTTAATGAAACTTAGCTTGCATCATGCTGATGCTCCTGTAATGGTAGCAAATACCTTTAAAAATTGGCCCTTTTTAAATCATTAAGTGCCCCTCTTGCCCTCTGCCCCCCAATGTTCAACAGCATCCGGCACCTATGTGCATGTACTGCCTGTCTACGTGTTGGTTTTATCATGTGCTTTGGTTTCTTCTCTGAGACCCCCAACTGTAATATATGTGCCTCTTGCCATTAGTGCTTTTACTTTTATCCTAAACTAACATCAGAGAGGTAGACATTAGGTGACCTGATTTTCTAGAGTGTAGGAATGCATGCACTATTCCCAGATTTACATATCCTTGCAAGCATTTTTCTTCACAGATTATTGGGAAGCTAAAGGTTTGTTAGCAATTAATATTTAGCTTTAAACACAACATATTTTACCTTGAAAGAAAAAATAAGACAGTTTAATTCCTTGCATATGATATTTTGTCCTGTTTGCCATTAAATCAAATTGTTTGAAAAGCTAAAAGATGCAGGTCAAGAGATCTAAAACTGTATATGACTTCTGAGAGATACTAGGCCCTCAAACCTTAGTTTAATTCAGTTATTTCCCCCAAATGTATTGCAGTCAAGTCTTGGAAAGTTAGGGCGTGTAAAAAACATGGGGCAAGCTGTGTGAAAAACATGAAAGACGTAATATGGCAAGGTAATGTGCAGCCAGAATGAGGGATAACAAAGGAGGGGTACTGGGCACCGGGAAGGTACAGAGGGGACTAGCATGAAACAAATGTTTCCATGGAGTCCTTTGTCAAGGGCTCCATTCCACCTAAGACTGGTCTTCTTGACTGCAGTCAGTCATCTATATTGTAAAATCTGTAAAGTGGCTATGTTGAGCGAGTGCATGCTAAAGCATTCAGTGGATGAAAGTGAATAACCACATCTGTTGTTTGATCATATGTAATGGTCATTGGCTTGCTGTAATAGAACTCCACTCCATTCCAATTAGCACCACTGAATCAGTTTTTTCCTGCTCCCTTGCTTTGAAGTTACCAGCTGCAAATGTTTAGAAGGCAGGGAGACAATACAGGGCACAACAGTTAGACATTTTCTTTATTTCTGGCTGTCTAAAAAATGATGACAGTTAGGATTGCATCCCCCTCCCCCAGTGCAACAAGTTCTATACCTTACAATAGGAAGCTTTAATTACCTTGGAGACTCTGCAAAGTAGTTTGGGGGAGCACTAGTGTCCATATGGTCAGAAATTTATATTTTATAAAATTGTACTTGCACTAGATAAATGGAAATTCTTAATGCTTCTGTTGAGACTGTTTAGCATATTCACCCAGTGCCATTATAAAGATATCTGGCTTGGGTGGTTGCTGACTGTATAGCACGTAGACAAAGAGGTTTTTAATTTGAATAATTATATTTCTTTAAGGAGTAGAAATGTCCTCTGAATCTATATATGGCAATTTGATGTGGCTCTGTTTTCTCCTACATCCTAAAGGCATTGCTTGTAGGTGAATTGGTGATACTCAAACTTTGCCTGAGTGCACATGTGCAGAGTGTGTGTGTCAGTGTGCATGTGTCCTGGGTTGGAGTTGTATGTCTCCAAGGTTTGTTTCCTACCTTAGTACTGTTACCTGTCAGTGCAGACTATTTCTTCAAATGGTCCACACTAAAGAAAAAAATGGTATTAAAATAAATAAATTAATGAAGGCAGGAAGAAATGGAAACGTCAGTAGTAGCATGTAAGCAGGTGATCCAGCAACCACCAGTTCCCTACATTCTGGTAATGGGGGACGCTATGTATCTTTGTTTGGACTGATTGCCAAAGCACTGCATAATGAGTATCACCCAAGTGGGCATACACATTGATTAGCTGAAGGAATTACCAGAGAGAGAGCAGTGCTTAAACTAAAGTCCTTTAAGATAGACTGCATAACAGCTTGTGTTTACAAACCATTACTGTTGTCTTATTAAGTTGCTGTAAACCCTCTGCACTCACTGATAATTAGCACATCTGATGGCACTAAGATGAAAACTACATTTCTTATTATTTTATGCTTCCAAGAGTCTTAAATATGTGAACCAAGTAGCGATGGTAAGCAAGCTCAAATGAAGCCAAAACCAAAAAGTTGCCTGCCCTGGAAATCCAAATGAAGGGTAAAAACCAAGATGTATAAAAATACTCCTTTATTCAAAGCGAGTGCAAAGCGAATACAGTTGGTATAGTCCCAAGCACAAAATCGTTATTTCATATGTATGTTCATAAATACGATTTCTCAACTTCCTTTCAGTCTTTCCAACATAAAATGCACCGCAAACATTACAAGTAGTGATATAAACGACACCCTGGGTGTTACAATTAGAAAAGGTGTCACTAACAAAATTTTTGTCCCTTGAAGGGATGACAATGTGTGTTTGGTTAACAACATAAGGACATTGTGCACAAAATCCACATTTAAAGGTTCCAAACCTTTTTAATGAACCATTTGATTTATTAGGTCCGTTAAACTCAAATAGTTGTTTAAAGTTGCTGTCTTTCCTAAAAATAAATTTTAGTAGCTGTTTCTTCTTGAGAATCTCTAAGTCAGAGAATTCAATAAATTTATTCCATTCCCTTGTAACAGCCTCACTAATAACACCTGAATCGGTCACATGTTTTTAACAACTGTTTACTGTTCATGGAAACCTTTATGTTCTTTCAGGGGGAATTTTTTAGACAAACTAGGGGAGTTGCCATGGGTGCCAAATGTGCACCGACCTATGCAAATATTATTTTATCTAGGTGGGAACAACTTTACGTCCTTGAAAGCCCTTTTGCACAATATTGGTGCTTATATAAACTGTTTTTGGATGATATAGTTATTTTTTAAAAAGGAACTTTTGAAAATTTTATGGAATTTTTGGAGTACATTAAAAGTGCCACCACATTTTTGGATTTTACTTATGATTATAACCCCAGTCAGCTTACATATTTGGATGTTACCCTTACTAAACTTAACACTGGTTTCTCATCAAAAATTTTTCGTAAGGCAACCTTTTCTAATTCATATCTGCATTTAAGAAGTGCCCACCCATTTTTTCAAAAGAAAAATTTAGTCAAAGGACAGTTAGTTCGTATAAGTAGAATGACATCCAGTGATAATGATTTTTGGAGGAAAGTAATAACGTTTTGGACATGTTTAGGGAAAGAGGATATCCTGAAAGTCTATTACAACAGATGTTAAATGCAGTTGTTGAATGAAGATGTGACCGATTTTCCCCTATTTTAGGACAAGTTATGACCTATTGTACTCAGCCAGGTTCATCTGATAATGGTACTAATAACTTTAATGAAGCATTTGTCTTTGATTATTCTGGCGATTCAGGAGTTATTAGGGAGGATGTTACAAGGGAATGGAATAAATTTATTGAATTCTCTGACTTAGAGATTCTCAAGAAGAAACAGCCACTAAAATTTATTTTTAGGAAAGACAACAACTTTAAACAACTATTTGAGTTTAACGGACCTAATAAATCAAATGGTTCATTAAAAAGGTTTGGAACCTTTAAATGTGGATTTTGTGCACAATGTCCATATGGTCAGAAATTTATATTTTATAAAATTGTCATCCCTAGATCAATGGACAATTCTTAAATTTTGTTAGTGACACCTTTTCTAATTATATTCACCCAGTGCCATTATAAAGATATCTGGCTTGGGTGGTTGCTGGCTGTATATCATGTAGACGAAGAGTTTTTAATTTGAATAATTATACTTCTTTAAGGAATGTCCTCTGAATCTATATATGGCAATTTGATGTGGCTCTGTTTTCTCCTACATCCTAAAGGCATTGCTTGTAGGTGAATTGGTGATACTCAAACGTTACCTGTCAGTGCAGACTATTTCTTCAAATGGTCCACACTAAAGAAAAAAATGGCATTAAAATAAATAACAAATTAATGAAGGCAGGAAGAAATGAAAACGTCAGTAGTAGCATGTAAGCAGGTGATCCAGCAACCACCAGTTCCCTACATTCTGGTAATGGGGACGTTTATGTATCTTTGTTTGGACTGATTGCCAAAGCACTGCATAATGAGTATCACCCAAGTGGGCATACACATTGATTAGCTGAAGGAATTGCCAGAGAGAGAGCAGTGCTTAAACTAAAGTCCTTTAAGATAGACTGCATAACAGCTTGTGTTTACAAACCATTACTGTTGTCTTATTAAGTTGCTGTAAACCCTCTGCACTCACTGATAATTAGCACATCTGATGGCACTAAGATGAAAACTACATTTCTTATTATTTTATGCTTCCAAGTGTCTTAAACATGTCATTGTCTGACTATGCTCAGCTCCTATCAGGCCTGTCATTGAGCATAATGCACCCTTTGGTAAGTATCTGTCGAGACATATGCACCAATTAAAGCTCCCACAGATGTTCTTCACAAATATAATAAAGTGACTAAACCTTATGACCAACACAGACCACCTTTTTATACTCTGTCTCTTACAGACTGTATACGACATCCTCTGTCCTAGCACTAACATACCTACCGCATATCCATAAGTCATATGGTATCAGAAATACTTGATCCAGAGACCTTAACCTGTTCTGCATCATAAACAGAATGGTTTTGAGGGGTAAGTACAGTGAATATAAACAGTTTATACACCCCTGTTAAAATGCCAGGTTTTTATGATATAAAAAAAAATAAGACCACAATAAATCATTTCAAAACTTTTCCCACCTTTAATGTCACCTATAACCTGAACAATTCAATTGAAAAACAAACAAATCTGTTAGGGGAAAAATATAAAAAATAAAAAAAGTACAATAAGCTGGTTGCATAAGTGTGCACATTCTTAAACTAATACTTTGTTGAAGCACCTTTTGATTTACTTACAGCATTCAGTCTTCTTGGGTACACACCTGCCATCAATTAAAGAGACTCTGATTAACTCCAAATAAAGTTCAGCTGTCCTAGTAGAATTTTCCTGACATTTACTCAGCTGCCTGCTACAGCAAAAGCCATGGTTTGCAGAGATCTTACAAAGCATCAAAGGGATCTAGTTGTTGAAAGGTATCAGTCAGGACAAGGGTGCAAAAAAATTTCCACAGCATTGGATATACCATGGAACACACTGAACAGTCATCAAAAAGTGGAGAAAATATGGGACAACAGTGACGTTGCAAATTACTGGATGTCCCTCCAAAACTGATGAAAAGACAAGATGAAAACTGGTCAGGGAGACTGCCAAGAGACCTACAGCAACACTGAAGGAACTGTAGGAATTTCTGGCAAGTACTGGTTGTGTACTACATGTAACAACAATCTCCTGTATTCTCCATATATTTGGACTATGGGGTAGGGTTTCAAGACGGAAGCTTTTTCTTACAGAGAACAACATCCAGGCCCGGCTAACATTTGCAAAACAATACATTGTCTCCCAAAAGCATGTGGGAAATGTGTTATGGTCTGATGAGACCAAGGTTAAACTTTTTGGCCACAATTCTAAAAGGTACTTTTGGTGCAAAAACAACACTTCGCATCACTAAAAGAACACCACCCCCACAATGAAGCATGATGGTGACAGTATCATGCTTTGGGGTTGCTTTTCCTCAGCTGGAACTGGGGCATTAGTCAAGGTGGAGGGAATTATGAACAGTTCCAAATACCAGTCACTTTTGGCCCAAAACCTTCAAGCATCTGCTAGAAATCTGAAGATGAAGAGGAATTTCACCTTTCAACACGACAATGACCCCAAGCATACATCTAAATCAACAAAAGAATGGCTTCACCAGAAGAAAATTAAAGTTTTGGAATGGCCCAGACAGAGCCCAGACCTAAATCCAATAGATAATCTGTGGGGTGACCTGAAGAGGGCTTTGCACAAGAGATGCTCTCGCAATCTGACAGATTTGGAGCGCTTTTGCAAGGAAAGTGTGGGCAAATATTGCCAAGTCAAGATGTGCCATGCTGATAGACTCCTACCCAAGAAGAACTGAATGGTGTAATTAAATAAAAAGGTGCTTCAGCAAAGTATTACTTTAAGGGTGTGCAGACTTATGCAACCAGCTTATTGTATGTTTTTTTTTTTTTTTTTTTTATATTTTTTTCCCATAACAGATTTGTTTTCCAATTGAATTGTACAGGTTATAGGCCACATTAAAGGTGGGAAAACTTTTGAAATGATTTATTGTGGTTTAATTTTTTTTTATATCACAAACACCTGGCATTTTAACAGGGGTGTGTAAACTTTTTATATCCACTGTACATACCCCTAGGGGATACCACTACTCTGGAATAGACTCCTTACCCACATAAAACAAAGGTCACCCCTGCTCCTATTGGAAAGCAACTTAGATCAATGAATGGGAATGAGAAAATTTATGCTGGGACAATTCCATGTACTACTAATAGACATAGGCTGTGCTTAAATGTCCTATCCTACTGTAGGGTCCCCTTCAATACTCAATGGTATGATCCCAGAAACATTCATTCACAAACAGGAATTATAGGGATAAAAATCATAGTAAGAGTAAATGGAGCAGCTAATGGGATAACATGGGTAGGCTTAAAATGGCCCTTCAGGCTTCAGGCAGTTAGCATATATACACCTATGACCTTCATTTATTTTTCTTTTCAAATTAATTCTGATGCTTGCCACTGACTAATTAATCAGTGATGGTGACATGGTCTTATGAAAACTGCTTGCAGAGGTGTGCCTTGAAATTGGTGTGCTTTTGCTGAAATGTGTGCTGAAGACGGGGTCAGCTATGCTAGAGTTACTTGCACACTTGTGTGAGTCAATGTAAAAATGACTCATTTTATAACTTTTATGTTTTACTTTCCACTGAATCGTGGTATAGCTCTTACCTTCTTCTTTTCCTTACTGTTAAATAGTTACAGTTTTAAGGGAAAAAAGAAGCAAAGTAGCAAACAGTACTAACTAATACTGTCTTGTTACACTGAGAAACTTAACAGGATTAGAGACTAGTGATAAAGCAGGTATACAAACTCAAAGAAACATCACTGTCCAAGGAGCTCAGAAACCTAGTAGACATACTCTAGTCTTACTGCACATGAGATCACACAGCCTCAGCAATGTTCCTGTCTATCATACATTTCATAAAGTCTTATGAGCAGCTGGTGCTGTGAAAATAAAAAAAAATTAAAGGCTACACATTTTAAAAGTGTAGGTCAGTATCCTCTTGTCTTAAATTGTAAAAGAAATTATACTTTATCTAAAAAACAATGGAAAAATTGTTAAGCACAGCTGTAGTATACAGTCTTAATTCTCATAATAAAGAAAAACAAGCCACTGGGAAGGCAAGTGAATGTAGACCATTTTCAGTCACAGTCCATAATATATAATGTTCTTTGTGATTTAATAAGAAATGTCCCACAATTCCCTTCTAATAGCTGACATGAGAGAGAGTGAATGTGTGTGTGTGTGTGTGTGTGTCTGCGTGTCTGCGTGCACTGTTTTTATTTAATTGTTTATTAATTTGAATTCTGTTAACTTAAAAGTTGTGCTAGAGGAACACTTTTTTCAGGCATGACTGAGGTGAGAATAAATCTAAGGCAGAACAGTCAGAAATGTATTAATCCAGCAACAACACAGTAGAGCAGAAATTAAAACAGAGATCTGAGCTGTTTTTCTGCTGATCATGGAAATCCGATGTAATCCTTGCCTGCTTAAAACCTTGCTTGCTTGCTGTATAAATGAATGATGCTAAACCTACTGCAGACTAAACAAAAGCCCTGATTTCGCCCATGGCCATCTGTTGTGTGGAATTAACCTGAACATTATTTAGTGCTATTGACCAAGTATTCAAACTGTTGTTTTTGCTTATTAAGCAGTTTTAATCTTGGTCTCAAACACCATTTATAATAATTTATTTTAAACTTTATTGAGATTCTTCCATGGTATCCAGAAATGCCAAATGCCAAAGATAATGAGATGAAGTAACAATGTATCTTTCTAAAGTCCATTACCAGATTCTATATCATACTTAAAGTGAAACAGTTCTGCAACAATGCTATTTGGGTTTCTCTCATACATACTTTCTCTAGTAACTAGCCTTTCAGGATACTGCTGAAGTTTTCTTTGCAGTTTGCTATATTTGCTTTCAGTTCTAAAAATGTGCATCAAATCTAAAATTTTGTTCTGAAATGTAGCTCATATTTAATTCAGTATAAGTATGTAGCTTCTGTAGTCCATATGAAAAATCAGACACATTATCATCTCAGATTCAGTTCCAACATCAAAAAGTGGGGTATTATAACACTCAGCATTTACTTAATTAGAAATATTTAACTTGTATAAAAATTGTAGGGTCTGTGCTGGGTGTCTTATATGCATTTAGCATCTGAGATATAATATGCTCCAGAGCATAGATTTCCTCAGTAGCACACACCTAACTAATGAAGTTCTTTGGCAATCATTTGTACCCCAAACCTATCAACTCCATTATGGATACTTGCATTGTTCACTCAAGGCATACATTGTGATATTGTTCTGTTTTCATCAATAATGGTTTGCATTTATGTGCAGGTAAGAAACCTTTGGCTTAATCTACCATTTTGAAAGACCAAATATAATGAAAAGTAGATACTGTCTTTCTGTACATTGATACAAGAACTATTTCTAGCCTCTGCTCTCAAACCCAAGACATGAGATAATCTAGCCTGCCATTTTGATTCAGTGATAAGTACTATGATGTCAATAATAAATAAAATTAATATTTCAGCAAACAAATATACAATACAATACAATATAATAAGGCCTCAGGCATAGGCAACTGACTAGCTATCATATAGTATAAAAGCAAGATGAGGCCGATACAATGCCAATAAGGAGATGAACAGATATCCAAAGAAGAACAAGTCAATTGGTATATACTGACCAACCCAAAAACGGCTAAACAAAACTCCGGAGCCACCTGTACACGAACACTGCTTTATTGTTGTTGACCTAGGTTTCGTCCATACGAACTTCCTCAGAATACAGTCTTTCATTCTACATCGTTTATTTATACAATACTGATTATTCAATAATCATATTAATTGATGACCTAATTTCCCGCCATACTTGCTTAAAAGGGAAATGGTATTGATACAAAAAATTAATGTATATAAATATACACGTTTTCTCTTTCATTTAAAATCAACACATATAAATACATACATACATAATACTCTCATACACTTTATAACTAAACATATACATATAATCTAATATAAATCAACTTACAAAATGCTATGAAATATTATGTATAGTTAATTATTTAATCAATTTGTAATGACTTGTAATAAGTATACTGATTGTATACTATGATTATAAATTAACCCTATAATGTTACAGAGTATATATTATCTTTTACTACGAACTAAGTTATTATTGAAATATATATCAAGTTATTTATTGCTAGAATATAATCTCATAAGCAAAAGGCTTAACTGAAATATTATTAATGTGATATATACCTATCTGCCTTATACAGTAAATATGATTACATGATATGGGAAAATAATGAAAGAATTATATGAAAAAATATGTATAAAAAAATATATATGAAAAAATATATGTAAAAAATATATGAAAAATATATGTAAACAAATATATGTAAAAATCCATTGTATATATTAATTCCATTCTAAATATTTATGTCCATAATATATATCAATATTTGATCTAATGTTGTTATGATATTTAATTTTATCAAATTTATTGAATAAATATAAATAAATATTAAGTAAATGAATATAATACTTGATTAATGAATGTCATACTATATCATGCATTATATATTCTATTTAATTTCAATACTGGCATAATGCTCATATATTCATTTATACCCGGAGGTATACATGCATTAAGAAGTATTTGCCATTTTAATTCTTCCATATCCAAGTGATATATAGTTGTCCTTCCCTGTAGATCTTGCACAATTTGAGTTACTACCATAAACTTAAATGTATGATCTTTATATTCCATAATGTGTCTTGCTAAAGCATTACTATTCTTCTGATGTTTTATATCCAATAGATGTTCTTTAATTCTTTGTCTGAATTTTCTTTTCGTTTTTCCCACGTAAAATACATTACATTGCTGACACAAAGCTATATATACTATGTTAGTAGTTTGACAATTATAATGTCCATGTATAAATATATTACATCCATTAACTGTAACATTAAAATCTGTTACATAAATAAACTTGCATGTCTTACATGCTCCACATTTGAAATTCCCTTTTCTTGCACTCATACTTTGCCCAGTTATACTTTTGTGTTCCAATATGTTTTTAAAGGAAGGACTTTTTTTATACACAAATTTTATTATTCCAGAAAAAACTTGTCTCCCAATTTTATCATTAATGAAAAAATCCCAATTTTTCTTAATTATATCTACTATACTTTTGGTACAATCATCAAATTTAATGATATATAATGGGATATTATTATTGAATTTTTCATCCATATTATCTAACTGTTGTTTCGATATTGTACCAGTATTTAGAATTGCTGTGTAAAAACCATGCCTTCTTTTATTGATTATTTCATCATATATCCGGACACAAAATTGTTCTGGGTACCCCCTATTAATAAACAGTTGCATGATGTATTTCATTTCTGTTATAAAGTCAAGTTCTTCACTGACCATTCTGGCCGCCCTGACCATCTGCCCTTTCACAATGGCTTTTTTCTGATGGTCAGGGTGCCAACTATCAAAGTGCAAGTAAGCATTTGAAAATGTGGGTTTTCTATATATTTTTGTATTCAACTTATTTGTTTGTTTATCATATGTTACATCTACATCCAAGTAATTAATGTTATATTCTTGGACATTATAAGTAAACTGCAGAAATTTAACTGTGTTGTTAATGTATTGTAAAAATGTGTCCAACATAGTAGTATCATTATTTTTATTCCATATAATGAAAATATCGTCTAGATATCTGGTATACATAATAATGTGTTCACGAAATTCTGTAGTGAATAGATAGTTCTGTTCCCAGTAGCTCATAATAAGGTTCGCATACATGGGGGCACAAGGTGCCCCCATTGCTACTCCACTAATTTGCTGGAAATAGCTACCTTCAAAGAATATATAATTGTTATTTAATACAATTTCCATTAAATTTATAAATATGTTAATTTGATCTTGTTCATATAACTTTGTTGAATAAAGTTGTTCTTCTAGCCATATAAGGCCTACATCATGAGGTATTGTAGTAAATAAGCTTACTACATCTATTGTAATAAACACATATTCTTGTTTCATATTTACTTTATTTAGTCTACTCAAAAAGTCCCATGAATCTTTTGTGATGTAACTGAAATATTTCATGCTTTCCTTAAAAAAATGATCCAAATATTTGCTTATATTACATGTAACACTTCTACTTCCATCTACTATTGGTCTGAAATCCAAGTTATCAAGGCCTTTATGAATTTTTGGTATTCCGAAGATACCACTGATGACTGGATATTCATTTCTCAAATAATTATACTCTAATTCAGTGATACCCCCTTGATATAGCATGTCTTCTAATTTTGTATCAATTCTTTTATATGCTATATGTACTTGGTTTCTACTAATTTCTACATATGTTTTATTCATTAACATGTTGGTCATATATAAGCTGTAATCGGTATAGTCTAAAATGACTATACCATTACCTTTATCAGGTCTCATAACTCTTAATGTTGGATCATTTTGAATTTCTTTCAGAAGCTGTTTTTCACTTGTTGTGATATTAACATGTTTATTGTATTTATATTTTTTATAGAATTGTCTTATATCATATTCAGTTCTCTTTTCAAATTGAGTTATTTCCTCATTCATGGGTGGGTTGAATAGACTTGGTTTCGTGAACACATTGTGTACCCCTATATTGTTTTCATTATTGTTGTCAAAATATACTTTTAAATTTAGTTTTCTGGAAAATAATTTTAAATCTACTATAGATTGTACAATATTGCCTTTAATGCATGGGACAAAATTCAATCCTTTCGAAAATAAATTTGCATGTGCTATTGTGATATCCTTAGAAGAATAGTTATATATCTTATAATCTTGTTTTTCATTCATTATAATAGTGGGATGACTTAAAAATTGCCCATTATACTCTATCAAGTTATCCATATTTGAACATACCATTATTTCTGTATCACAAGGTTGTTCATGTTTCCCATATTGCACTGTATAATTATCTAGATTTTCATTATTACAAAAATTAACTGAATTGTGCGAATGGTTTAACATATTTGCACTTTGCCTATCTCCATTCATTGCTATTCCATCATTTGCATCATAACTTGAGGTTACTTCATTATATTGATACGTACTTAATTCTAGTAATGCTTTTTCATGCTCATGAAAATCACACACTTGAACCAATTGCATATCCAAACAACTGCTATCATGATGTTGTACCATATCTATGCCATCATTCATTGTTTGCTTATCATGAACATTATCATCGGAAATGGCTGTAATCTTATTACTAAATAACTTTGTACAACCAGTCGTATACTCATAGATAATACGGGACTTACTAGAGGTTGATGGTATAAAGTCCATATTTAATTCAGTATAAGTATGTAGCTTCTGTAGTCCATATGAAAAATCAGACATATTATCATCTCAGATTCAGTTCCAACATCAAAAAGTGGGGTATTATAACACTCAGCATTTACTTAACTAGAAATATTTAACTTGTATAAAAATTGTAGGGTCTGTGCTGGGTGTCTTATATGCATTTAGCATCTGAGATATAATATGCTCCAGAGCATAGATTTCCTCAGTAGCACACACCTAACTATTGAAGTTCTTTGGCAATCATTTGTACCCCAAACCTATCAACTCCATTATGGATACTTGCATCGTTCACTCAAGGCATACATTGTGATATTGTTCTGTTTTCATCAATAATGGTTTGCATTTATGTGCAGGTAAGAAACCTTTGGCTTAATCTACCATTTTGAAAGACCAAATATAATGAAAAGTAGATATTGTCTTTATGCACATTGATACAAGAACTATTTCTAGCCTCTGCTCTCAAACCCAAGACATGAGATAATCTAGCCTGCCATTTTGATTCAGTGATAAGTGCTATGATGTCAATAATAAATAAAATTAATATTTCAGCAAACAAATACACAATACAATACAATATAATAAGGCCTCAGGCATAGGCAACTGACTTGCTATCATAGTTTTTAGCATCATAGAAGTTGTTAGTTATGTTTTTACACCTTTTAAGACTTTGCCCCCCCACACATACACACACACACACACACACACACACACACACACACACACACACACACACACACACACACACACTCACATCACTCATACCTCAACATATACTTACACATGTAGTCACACACACATTCACACATGTAGACCCCCCCCTCCCTTTTGGATGACATAACTAATACAACTGGAGATAAGGAATTACACAACTGAGCAGTTCTGTGACTTGGGATGAGCACATGGCTAATAATCATATGCCACTTCAGCGAATCTCAGTAACATTCGTAGTAGGCCAGAGAGACAGCTCCCCGTGGTGCTGCAACTCATTGAGGTAAGCAGTGCACTAGGGCAATTTAAGCAGTGGAAATGACTACCACCAGAGGTAAAAATGGTTTACTGCTGGAGGTAATGTTTCTGAATCCTGGCTCTTCAGTGTTACTTATGAAACTTGTTAGCACATTCTTATTCCTTAACCACTATTTCTGAAAACTTATTCATTGTCCTATTGAAATCAACTATTATACTGACCTCTTTATTCTGCAAAGTATCACATTTGATGCACACCTTTCTAAACCAATTTAATCCTGCATGGTGTGTTATTCAGGAAAACACGTCCACTACATTAACATTGACCATAAGCCTCAAGCCACTCATTATTATAAAGTTATTGATGTATATACCTTAAAAAATCCCATGAACCTCTTAGTATATAGGGATATTTCTTAAGGAAATGTTTTAATATCCCATCAATGTATAATGACAAAAGATAGGTTTTGGATCCAGCAGCTGACACAATGGGTCATGGGGGGGTCTGTATTACCAAAGCGAAAAACCCCATGCGAGAATACCGAAACATCAACCCCTATACCGCTAATCATGAAAATCCTGAACGCACTAAACCGCAAAAAAAAATTATTGAACTGTTATAGTCGGCCAAACCCACCACCCGCTACATACTACCTTCCCAAACAAAACACTAACCAAAAATACTTCTAACCTAAACTAAAGCACCAAAACCCTACCTCCAACACTACACTAAACCCTGCAAACACAACTATCTATGCACTCTCCTTAACCCCTCCCTAACCCTAAGGTCCGTAACTACCACACACATCCCCTACAGACATATACCTAAACAAAATAAATAATACACATACATACACTTAAAAAAACCCTACACCTAGCAGTACACTAACTCTTACATACATTACCTATCTATACACTTACCTTAACCCAAATCATAACACTAAAGTCCTATCTATCGCACACTTACCTTACAGAGCTATACCGCAGACGGGCCAACCAAAACAAATCGACATTTCAAAATTTGCGGTTTTGAATGTTCAGGGTTTACGTATGTCACCCAATATGGTTTGATGTCTTCGTATTCGCCTAAAGGGATTTTCCATTGTATAAACCCTCACAGTGGAGGATCTTCTGTACTCTTGTGGACTTTAGGGATGGCAAAAATAGCAGGTATCACAGGATGGTCATCTTTTAAAAACTATACACACTAATTTCAGTTTCACCTTGATCAAAAAGATCTTCAAAAACAGACATATTTTGTAGTAAGAAATGTTGGCCTCATTATTTGATACCCTAGAATACTGAGATTCATTACTGAGAACATTATACAGTCTAGTAAGGTAATTAATAGTATCCATTAAAACCACCTCACCCCTTTGTCTGGCTTCAGAATTTTGATATCACATATTTTAATGAATGAATGAATTCATTCATTAAATTCAACTTTTATTTACTTAAATTAGTAGTAGTTATAACTCATTGCTGTTGAACCAATTTTTCTAATATCTTTATCACAAAATTTCTTGAACAACTGTAAAAATGTAGTACAAAGATGAATTAAAAGCACTAGCTCTAACTAATCTAGCCCTCTGAGTATGTGTGTTGGAACAATCATAAAACAAAACCCTTAAATTTGATTTCCTCACATATAGTTTTAAATCAATCAATAAATTGGCTATATTGATAATCTTGTTTAAGGACAAACATAAACCCTTTTCTGAATAGGGTGAAGTACCTTTCATCAGTGATTTCTTGACTGTAATTAAAAATCTTAAAACTGTGATAGTAATACACAATGAGTTGTCAGATAAAAAATACATCACAAGATTCACTTACAGCCATACCTGCAGACTGGCAAATATATTTACCTGGTCTCCTCCATTTAGAAACATGTCTATACAGTATTAATAAAAAGGAAAAGAGGAGAGCACTGGTAAGACATGTTTCAATTTCTCCTAGGTTTAATAAGTTTTTATTTTCTGTGCTTGAAAAAGTAGAAGTACCAATTGGAGAGGGTTGACTGAAAATCTTTGCTGGGACATAAAGAAACTGTGTAGCAACTGAGAACTAATGCCACACACACACACACATATGGCAACTGAATGTATTTCAAGACGTTTGTCATTAAGGTTGAATAAATTATAATTGAATATACTATTATATGTTTAATTTAATTTTAAAAGAATAGCTATCCAGATGGATATAATCATGTTTTTAATGTTTTATCAGTCTACTGATTTGGAAGCTTGGTGTTATAATCTGTTTGAATATGTTTAGTTCTACTGATCATGTGGCTCAGTATTTGTGCTTTTAATTGTGTTTTTTATGGTGTTAGTTTTAATGAAGTCCTAAGAAAGTGTAAAGGGAGAAATTGCTTAATTATTTAATAAATTATTTTTGGATTGTTACCATTGGTGTTATTGTGGTCCATGGCCCTGTGGAACATTTATTTTTGTGTTTTGGAAGGTTCATTACTTACTATATTTTCTTGTACATCAAACAGCTGTGCTGCAGTTTTTTACCACCTAGTCTAAGTAATATTCAAAAAGTCTGACTACCCCATCATCTTTAAAGATGTTAATGCTCTATATGTCCTTGTTTCCCATTTTAAAATCATATTACAGTTTTTTTTCAGATCCAGGTGCATTTTATTTTGTTTTAATGGTGTGTTAACCTTGATGTTGTTAAAATAAGTCAATCCTTCCAGTTTGATCAACCATTTTCTGAGGTTGCTTTATTTACTTCCAGTAATGGCAATATGGAAGTCACAAGGAAATTTTACTGCTTGTATTAACTAATGTAGACATGAAGTTCAGCGACTTTATGCAGTAAGACATAAAATGCTGTTAAATTTCAATTTTTTATATATACAGTCACTGAAACTGTATTTTGAGCAATCAACACAAAATATTTGATTCTTATTTGTAATAACTCATCTTTCATTTTCTACTTAATATGTCCCTATACTGATTTTATA